>NW_015640057.1:775442-776048 GCF_001515625.1 Sinocyclocheilus rhinocerous
CTGTTTGTGTGACGTCACACAGACCCAGGCCCCTCCAACGATTGTAGCGTTTTACCTTAGACCCGCCCTGAGTGAGCTGTCTGCCATTGTTTCAATGCCGGAACAGATGTAAACAAGAATGACTCCTAAGCGATTGAGGTGTTCTGTTGTTGGATGTAATAATGAACATAACAGTCGTCATTTACTCCCGACATCTGAGCCGCTGAAGTGGATTACTTTTGTTTTTGAAGGGAATGCAACCCCCCATCTACCTAAATGCGTCTATGTTCACGCGAAACATTCATGATCCAGCTAGACCTACAGAAGAAGTGAGTATAAGGTTATTTTATGAATCCTTGTAAATGGCCTTTCCTAATAATGTGCTAGTTAGCAAGTTCTGGCTAAAGTAAACAGTCTCATGAGAATGGCTCATCACCCCATGGAAGGGAGGGGCGGGGTGAGCAGAGCTCATTAGCATTTAAAGGGACATGCACTAAAACGGCTTTGTTGAAAAAGAGCTGTTTTTGACAGGGTAAAAAGGGTGTTTTTTACACTACCATTGAGAAATTTGAACCAAACTATGTTACAGACTTTTCATTAAGACCCTAAAGAATCATATCAACTTGT
>NW_015640057.1:777543-790601 GCF_001515625.1 Sinocyclocheilus rhinocerous
ACAAGAATGACTCCTAAGCGATTGAGGTGTTCTGTTGTTGGATGTAATAATGAACATAGCAGTCGTCGTTTACTCCCGACATCTGAGCCGCTGAAGACGCAGTGGATTATGTTTGTTTTTCAAGGGAATGCTCCCCCGATCTACATAAATTTGTTTATGTTCGTGCGAATCATTCGTGATTCAGCTTCACCTACAGAAGAAGTGAGTATATGTTTTTTTATATGAATCTTTGCAAATTGCCTTTCCTAATAATGAGCTAGTTAGCAAGTTTCGCGATGAATGCAGCTAAAGTTAAGAGTCTCTCAGAGAGCGGCTCGGAAGAGAGGGGAGGGGTCAGCAGAGCTCATTAGCATTTAAAGGGACATGCACTAAAACGGCTTGCTGAAAACAGAGCTGATTTTGACAGGGAAAAAAGGTGTTTTTACACTACCATTGAGAAATTTTAAGCAAAGTATATTATAGACTTTTCATTAAGACCCTAAAGAATCATATCAACTTGTGGAAAATGGGCAGCCAACAAGCCATATGTGTTGACTGTGAAACCCGGTAGACTTTAATTATATGCATTTATGGTGTAATTACTACATTTTCATTTTCATATTTACCGCAAACAATGTGCTGTCACTTTGATTCAGTGCGTGCAGCAAACTCAGTGCGGAAACAATCTCTGCACTGCTGCAGACACACCGCTCCTGGAACGCACTGCCGGACCGCAACCATGTTGTCTGCAATCAGACAATGAGCTCTCCGAGCCTTCGGTCTGTCATCTTCAGACACTAACAGAAGATTTCATGAAAATCTCCTCAGAAAATGTTTTAAAGCCATTAATAAAATGTGTTTAATGTTGATATACTAACCTACCCAAACTACTAAAATATATTTGGTGCTTTTAAATGTTCTGATTATTTTAGCAGTATTTTACTATGAATTAATAAATACAATATACATTTTTTACCAGAAATGATATGGCAATTCATAATTTATACTTCTATTTTGGTAACACTTTAGGGACCAATTCTAACTATAAACTAGTAGTTAGCATGCCTATTATTAACATATTTGATGTTTATTAGTGTTTATAAAGCACATATTCTGCATGACCATATTCTACATCCCTAATCCTGCACAATACCTAAACTTAACAACTACCTTACTAACTATTAATAAGCAGTAAATTAGAAGTTTATTAAGGCAAAAGTCATAGTCAATGGTTTATTAATAGCAGGAATTGGACCTTAAAGTGTGAAATCTATTTTTTAAAAATAATTTACAGTAAAGCCCCGTTCACACCAAGAACAATAACTATAAAGATAACTATAAAGATAACGATATTAGCGTCCACACCAGCGAACTATATCGTCTGTTTTTCTAAGCGTACATGCGTCTGCCGCTTTAAATTCTCGAGCTTGTTACAGCAGGATGGATTCTGATTGGCTGTCAGTGTTTTATCGTTCATCAGCTGGGAAAAAAATAGTTTTGAAAGTGATCACAACCATATCGTTCCTCTGTATCGTTATCGTTATAGTTGTGGTGTGAACTATGCTATTCTTTAATATTGAGAACGATTTTTAGAACTATTTCTTTATCGTTATCTTTATAGTTATCGTGCTTAGTGTGAACGGGCCTTAAGACTGACTGAATTGTCTTTTAATTATAATACTTACTATGTATAAGGTACAGTAACTTGTTTGCTAGGTTTGTCTGAAGATTTTTATTACATTTAAATGACTAACTTTTTTTTTTTTTTTTTTAAGTGTTTCTGTACAAATTTTCAAAAACATTAGCCTTTTAAGGTTTCCTGCAAGTATTGATAATGTTTATGATTGAATGTAAATGTATTTCGGTGCCTGTGGGAACAGAAGTCATGAACCTTATTTTGGGCTCCTGAGACTCCTCCTCCAAACCACATCCACCATGATTTTGGGCAGAAGATTTGCTTCATCCAAGCTAAGCATTCCTTGGATTCAAACTAAACTAAAAACAGTTCATTCAAAGAATATTGTTTGACTAAGATTATTTTCAATGTGCAGCGGTTCAGCAAAGTAAACCTGTGCGTTTTTCATGTGGCACAACTTTTTCCTCACAAAGTGCTTACTGAATGTTTTTCTGATTAGCCTGTCGAAGGCACATTATTGCTCTGCTCTGTAAAGTGTCTAGTGGGGTGCACAAGTCTGAGACGATTCGTACAAATATATACAGTACAGAAAAAAATTAAAAAACAGAATCACGGAGTTGGAAAAAGGATCATCCACTTGTGTCAGTATTTTGTTGAACCACCTTTTGCTTTAATTACAGCCTTTAGTCTGTTGGGATTTGTCTTGATTTTTCGCAAAGTTCTCATTGAATGTTTTCAGTGTCAGTCAGGACTTTTGAACCTCAGTATTTATTTTAATATATCAATGAAAGTGTTTATTTAACTTTAACTTATAGTGAATATATTTAAGAATTATTTTAAATGCCTCATATGAGCCAATTCACAAAAAAATCTCCTTTATTTTAGTGGTCTGTGACTAAACTGTGGAAAATGTTGACTGAAAAGTCTTGCTCACATCTGTGAGTCACTGTTCACGTCTAGGTAGGGTAGATCTGTCCTTTTACTGTGGTAAACATTCAGATTTTCCAAATCAACTCTCCCTATCCATATTTGTGTCAGAAACATCACGAAACGACCATATCTTTAAGGAAAATCAAGACAATTTAGGACAATTTCCCTTTATTCCCATTGACAGAGTAATGGCTGTGAATGCGTAGGTGTTTTTTTCAGGTCAGGATGTGAGTATCTGTTTCAGTAAAACACAAGCACGCTTTGCTAACACAGCGTCTCGCTTTCTCCGTACGCTGGAATCTGAAACAGAAACGAGAGAATCCACATCCGTCTGTTTGCACAGATGTCAAACGGTCTAACTTTAGACGGATTTGAGAAACTCTTAGTTCAGTAGATTTCTGCAGCTTTTTATAAATAGGGTACGAAATATTGCCCGAAGTACTTTTTTGTTGTCTTTTTCCAAAAAAACATTGAGTAAAATGTTGTTTACTGTGACCCACATGATGTTAAACTAAGCAACATTTGAGAAATATTTTCTTTTCTACTAATTTTTATGTGATTTTTGCTGCTCTTTTACTAAAATGACTAGCTTAGCTTTGAAGCTAGCTTAGCTTATCCTATTTAACATTCGTGCGCTTTGTTATTGAGTAAAATTTCAGAAGCTGACTATAAACATGAATTAATTACTAATGCAGAATAATCTGTGAAATATGGTATTGGGTGTAACATATGAAACAAAATAACTTATGTTTACACAGGGTAAAGAATGACCCTACCAACAATTTCAAGCATGAACAATTCATTTGGATCCCAAAAAGAGTCCACTGATACTCAAAACTGAATAAAACTGAAAGCACACGGGTGGAATCTCAAAGGGTTTGTTTATTCATTGCCTCCTGTTTCTGATTTGTTCTGTTTTTCCACTCATCTAGACTAAACATTTGGTGAAGAAAATGTGAGCGGTTCTTGCCAATTTAGTTAATAGTTAAGTTTAGTTTTAGTTAAGTTAATGCCATGACACCTCATTGATCTGGGCGGTTGCCTGGGCATTGCTAGATGGTTTCTAGGGTATTCTAATTGGTTGCTAAGGTGTTGCTCACAGTCCCAAGCCAAAAGAGCCCATTCTCAAGCTTCCAGTCGCTACATTTTAGCATGCATTGAAAATGAATACTTATTGCAGAAATTTCTGTGTGTATATATACACTTCACATAAAAAGTTTAATTCTCCATAAGCTGGATGATGAAGCTGTAGTGGTTGTGGTTTTGAGCTGGTGTGCAGAGTGGCTGAAGGCTGGATGGGGAAGGCTTGTGTTTGGACTGGGGTCCCACTGGGGGAAAGGGACTCTGAGGTGAGACACACAAAGAAGAAGGCGGTCAGGATCAAATCTCTCTCAGCACGCCAAATTTCAGACCGCTTTCTCTTTTCAGCCCTTCAATGTCTCCACGAGACAGAAATATCACAAATGAGAATAATTGTTTCTGAGAATAAAATTGAGACTTTTGCTGAGAATAAAAAAAAAAAAACGAAACGGTAATCAAAAGAAATCAACTAAAAATGTGCTCAAATTTTACCACGGTCAGCAAGATCTCAATATGAAGCCAAAAACTTCTCTTTCTATTCTGATGCTTTATATTAAACTCTCAGAAACTGAGTGTACGTTGAAAAATGTGTTTAATCCCTATCAAAACACTCTGAAGATATCAGAGTAACTTTAGAGTTCAGCACTAAACACTACGCAGATGTGCTGTTTATATGATAATGACTGATGAAGACTCTGAAAGAAAGAGAGGCACACTTAACAGTTTAGCTAGAAATGGTTCTGTGTTGATATAGTGTGTGTGTGTAGTAGGTGTGGGGAGAATAAAATTGAGACTTTTGCTGAGAATAAAAAAAAAAAAAACGAAACGGTAATCAAAAGAAATCAACTAAAAATGTGCTCAAATTTTACCACGGTCAGCAAGATCTCAATATGAAGCCAAAAACTTCTCTTTCTATTCTGATGCTTTATATTAAACTCTCAGAAACTGAGTGTACGTTGAAAAATGTGTTTAATCCCTATCAAAACACTCTGAAGATATCAGAGTAACTTTAGAGTTCAGCACTAAACACTACGCAGATGTGCTGTTTATATGATAATGACTGATGAAGACTCTGAAAGAAAGAGAGGCACACTTAACAGTTTAGCTAGAAATGGTTCTGTGTTGATATAGTGTGTGTGTGTAGTAGGTGTGGGGGTGCTATGATGAGCTCCAGCTGCTGTTTGTTTACCGAGGGCAGATTCCAGAAGACACACACACACACACACACACACACTGGCCTTGGGAGCTAATGATAGTCACTATACGCTAAAGATATCGCTCACAAAAACCCGCTGACATCATTCGATTTATAGTAAAACATGATTTGGCTTTCAAACAGTGACAAGCACATCAACTGGATGTTTTCAACATGTTTCATCGTTTTGAGCACATTTAGCCCTCACAAGTCTATACACACAATATGAATTATTACATGCACAAAATGAGCGAGATCATTTAAAACAAAAGGGTGTAGCTAGAGCTCCTGACATTGTGATAAATTGAGTGAGAATGTAACAAATACAAACAAAATACACTATTAAGAACCCAAACCATGGCTTTGCAGAAAACTTGACATGAACAAACTTTAACAAAACCTTTCATGAACTTAATAAACTTGTTATAGGAAACATTTCGTGTTCGACAGCAGACGAGGGGAATACTTATGAGGATATTTATACAAAAATAACGAGTTGAACTAGAAACACCTGGGCTGAATTTAGAAAGCATGTGTTGAATTCAGTGATCAACTTGTTGTGTTCTGTTGGTATTTATGTGTGTCATGTAAATACCTTCACAGACATACTACATCCATCCCAAACTACATGTTTTCTTGCGTCTTCTTTTATCTGTTGCAAAAAAAAAAAAATCATTTTAAAGCACAGCCACCACAAAATCAGGCTTTAGCACCTCTTTTTACTTTGAGATCATTCTGAGGTTAAATACAGATTTTTACATCATAACGAGATGTTTTTGAAATCAAATCGTTGCATAGCTATGACAGGAAACACTGGCATCTAACAATGCCTTGGGGAAAAAAAAGTTATCTTAAAACAAATAATATTAATAAAGCAGTTACATTAACCTAAATAGGAAATAAAACAGTTATTGAATAAGCATGTGTCCTAAACTCCTGAAACATTGGTGTCTCGTATTTTAGAGCATGCAGTCAATGCAATTTGGGAAAAAAATCAATTAAATCTGTTTGTGAAAATATTCAGATGTTACCCCCTTTGTAATTGTTAAGATTTTTATAAGTAACTGTAATTTACTTACACATTTTTTTCCTCAGTAACTGTAACAGATTACAGTTACATTACAATTTGTAATTCCATTACATGTAACTAGTTACTCTAACACTGAAAACGGATTGGCGACAGGGGGTCACATATTACACTTTTCAGTTGGAAGAAACACCGACAACTTTGTCTGGTCTACAAACTACGTTTTACAACCAAAAACAGGCAAGAATCTATATGGGAAATAAGAGACGTGAGAATGGATTTATTCCTGTCAAAAACGGTGGCCCGCAAAAAGCTTGCAAACCAAATTGTTTGTACTCTCATGTGCCTTGAAATTTTTTTTTAATTAATTAAGGAGTATATGAAGGAAAGATTGGTTGCTTGCTGATGTTCTGTTGCAGATCTATTATGACTCCTCCCACTGAACTTTCCCTTGCCCTGTGTCGTGCTCTCTCATTGGCTGATGGTCGTCGCCGATGTCATTTCCAGTCAAAACATATTTCACACTGCAGGACTATGAGTCGCTGACAGGTCCACATATTTAGCATATCAAATATCTCACGGCTGTGCCTGTCTAACCCTAACACTAGTATTTGCTAGACCAGGAGTGGGCCACTTCTGGGTTAACTTCTCATTTCTGCCAAGTAATCTTGAAGACTTCAGCTAGTTTTCCAGGTGAGCTTGATTAAGGTTGGAGCTAAACTTTGCGGGACGGTGGACCCACAGTAGAATATATACAGTGCACTACATTGGGAATAGAGAGTGATTTAGTACAGCACTCTGGAGTCAAACTTAGCATCCAAATACTATATAAAAAGCAAAAAGCACTATAAGCAGTACTTTCAAATAGGCAGCATTCCTAAAAATAGGCAAAAAAAATATTCACAGGGGAGAAGGGTCGTCCTATTTGTAAATGACAGGGATTAGCACGTCTACTTTATGGAACATATACGAAGTAGGCCTAAGTCATCAAATGACAGAGAAAGCACGTTGACTGAATGCAATTTCAGGGTAGAATCTATGAACAAATACAAGAGAATAAGATAGGAATTTTCCATTTAAAAGAAAAGGTAACATTTCAAAATAAAAGATGATTAACATAAATGAAAGCAAGAAAAGACCAAGAAAAAACATTAGAGAAATGATGGAATGAACCAATGAATCAAGAAGAAATGTATTTTACAAAATTGGTGACAACAATTTTGCTCATATCTTTTGAATGTGATATTTTGTATTACACTGAATGCAGCAATGCAGTAAATATTCAATATTCATCATAAAATAAAACCGTCACAATAAGTACATGATTACTAACTTAGAACAATCATATTTTAAAGGCTAACAGATTGGTATCTCTTTCTTCAAGATTCTCACACACACACACACACACACACACACACACACACACACTCGCGCACGCACACACACTCACGCACACGTACGCACACACACACACACACACGCACACACACACACACACGCACACTCATTATACAGACATTCCATAGATGTAATGGTTTTTATACTGAACAAACTGTAATTTCTATCCTCTTACCTCAAACCTACCCCTCACACAAAACTACAGGCATTTTTAGATTTTCAAAAAACCTCATTCTGTATGATTTATAAGCTTGTTTCCTCATGGGGACCAAAAAAAAAGTTCCATACGTTCAAAATTGACTGGTATTATCCTTGTGGTCCCCATAATGTCGGGAACATCAGATACACACAAACACACACTTCCAGTGTGATTTATAGCAGTTGGCACATGAAAGCTGAGATGAGCATCTGAAATCATTTTACTTTAAACACTAAGGATGTTCACTGGAAATCTAACAAAACCAATACATCAGTCAAACCCCAATGATACGGCTCTGGTTGGCAGATAAAGACAGCTTCTTTTAGTATCTTAGTATCTTTGAAAAATCAAGAATTCTTTGCTTTTTGTTGTTTATTCCTCTTTTTGCAACAAAACCACTGAAACTGGATCCATATGAGATGTTGTTGAACAGGCTCAGATCTGGTAACACTAAACCATTAGTAAAGACATTCTTTCCTTGAGCTTTAACCTCCAGCAAGAATAAAACTCTGAATGTGAGGAAGAAAATGAAAACAGTTCCAGCCCAGGAGACTGTGGGTAGAAAACATCTATAAGCACTTCATTGTTCTGGTTAGAAATTAACATGCAGCAACAGCACAGTGATTTTGGTGCAATGTTTTAGCTTATGAATGTGTGGTTTAGGATATGTTTTATGCTTCAGTGTAATTTTGGTCGTGATGGTCTACAGTTAAACCTTAAAGGGGTCATATGATGCGATTTCAAGGTTTCCTTTCTCACTGCCGGCCGCGCCGTTCTCAAGCCCTCCGAAACTACTTTGTTTGGCCTTCCAAAAGAGGACACGACTAGAAATCAGTGGTTAAGTTGTATTTACAACACTGTACCAGAACACTTCAACCCAAATATTCAGATGTGTGCAGCACATTTTATGGAGGACTGGCTTGAGGTATTCGGCCAATCACAACGCACTGGATAGCTGGCCAATCAGAGCACACCTCGCTTTTCAGAACGATGAGCTTTGTAAAAATCGACGCGTTTCAGAAAGGCTGGGGGATAGAGGAGCAACAATAATGTACAGTATGTGGAAACTAATGTGTTTTTTGAACCTTAAACCGCATAAACACATTTCATTACACCAAGTACACAGAATAATGTTCTTTTTAGCAACGTCATATGACCCCTTTAAAACTGTTCACCAGCAAATCGTGGAGTTGGCAGTAGGAATGATAGATTGTGTTTCTTTGTATATTGCTGCAAAGTTTGATTATTCTTCCACATGGCAGAAAGAGAAAGAGACGTTCTGTTCTAAAGGCGCAGGAAATGCCAAATCTCAACCAGCTTGTTTAACCACCACCCTTCCAGCTTCCCCAAACCTCAATCATCCAAAATGAATGTCAACAGTATACAGACAGCTGAGAAAGAGCAGCCTACTGAAGACTGATTACAGGAATAACAGATTCGGACATCAACAAAATCTGTGTATGGTCTTCAGTCTGAGAGTGCCTAAAAAGTGAAACCACAGTTGTTGCATAAGATGCTATTTCTACCTTACATTTTAAAAGAAGTTTATAGTCAGGTTAACTAAATCTTGTTAAACAATATTTCTGACTTGAATAAAACTGTTCACTTAGATGTTACACCTCATGAAGCGTATTGTAGGTTACTTTATTTATTTATTTTTTTTACAGTCAGTAAAATGTAAATTTCTCTTACTGGTGGCTATATCAATTTATTTATTTATGCAACTAATCAAAAAAGGCATACACATTCTCAACAAAACTCTTGTTTGCATGCATGCCCAGAGACAAAAAATTGGAAAATGGTATTATTCAGACAATCTTTTCTATATTAAATAAGTTTTTTTTTTTTATTTACTCAGAAAATGTCTACATTTAAAGGTTTTTATGGCTTCAGGTTTGCTGGTACGTCTGAATTGGCTTAACATTTTACACTTTTTAAAATAAAAATTCCAATTTGTTGCACTTGTGTTTTAAACCCAGAAACCACTGATGATTCCATAATAAAGCCTTAAAGACTTTTTTTCAATCTCCAAAGGAACATATAACAAATGTATAAAATTCAAAATGCCATTTAAACTCTTTATTTTTAAGCGTGAAGGAACCAGCAAAAAAGAGTTTCACACTTTTATCGTTTAACATACTTCGGAAAAACAATCCAACTCGGACTGTAGTCTGTCCAGAAGGTCTGTGAGTCTAAACATTCAGGTAGTCATTTTTAAGCCGGCTTAACCTGGATCCATGACTCCGAATGATCAGAGAGATGAGCTCGTGCTTATCCTTGAGTCCGGACGAGATGTCCAGAGTTTCCTGTAGAGTGTCCCTCACATTATACATGGGGTTGATGAAGTTATTGGTGAACTCACTCTCCTCTCTTTGCTCGGTATCCTGGCTTTGCTTGAATTTCGTCTCCAGCTCCAGAAGAGATTTCTCCACGTTTGTAAAAGCCTCGTTGATTTGCACGATCTCCCTCTTCAGGTATTTCCCATAACTGTCCTCGCCGTCCAGGTCGTAGGAAACGCTCTTCCCGAGGCTCTCCAGAACGCGTGCCGCGTCTTCTATCTGTTGTTTAATGATGATGAAATCCTCGCGTATGATCGAGTCCTGGTCTTCCTCCAGCGGACACGGACTGCGGTCGAACCATTTAAAGAGCATCTGGCATTTCTCCGGGTCTTCGGTCTCCTCGTAATCACCATCCGGGACGAAGAAGTGGTGAAAAGTCCCGTTGGACATTTCAGGGAGCAAAGGTCCCTTGTAGACTGCAGCGCAGAGCGGCAATAAAAACAGACCAAGGGCGAAAGGTAACATGATAGATTGCTTCTGTCCACTCGGAAGGTCTGACTGACCTGACAGGGACGATGTCCACATCTGGAGTCTCTAGTATGAGTATGCGCGCTAGGAGAGACGCTGAGGCTGTAATCTGAGTCCAGCGCGCTTTTACGCGCTCTCAAATTACAGGGTGGCGCGGGACACCACTCACAACTCCACTGGAAGCGTTTTTGCGTATCTGCCTATCACTCTGTAATAACTTTAATTGACAAGCTAACATTGTAATATGTGACCCTGGACCACAAAACCAGTCATAAGTAGCAATTTGTAGCAATAGCCAAAAATACATTGTATGGGTCAAAATGATCGATTTTTCTTTTTTGCCAAAAATCATTAGGATATTAAGTAAAGATCATGTTCCATGAAGATATTTTGTAAATTTATCGAAACGTAATTTTTGATTAGTATTATGCATTGCTAAGAACTTCATTTGGACAAATTTAAAGGCGATTTTCTCAATATTTTGATTTTTTTTTTGCACCCTCAAATTCCAGATTTCCAGATAGTTGAATCTCAGCCAAATATTGTCCTATCCTAACAAACCATAAAAACAAAACAATAATAATAATAATAATAATAATAATAATAATAATAATAACTGGTCTGGTTTTGTGGTGCATGGTCACATATACACTATCATTGAATATAATGAAATACACTAAAAAAATAGTTTGTTCAATTATTCAGCATGAACTCCATCCTATGAATCATATATTAAAAACAAAGCCATTAACAAATGGTCAGAATGTGTTGCACTTTACCATTCATTGACTCCCCCTAATTCTTCTTTTTTCTTTTAAATTTCCTTTCCAAAAATCTTGTTGTGTGGCATACCATTTATCTTTCACTATATCCACAATATAGAATGGTCATGTAAATATAATGTAAATACATTTGAAAACCATGCTTCTGATTTTGGGTGAAAAAAACAAAAGTAATTAGACCATGTATGAAACGAATAATAATGAAAGTTACTAAACACTTGTGACGTATGCCTCTGAAACACTGTGCCTTCATCCTGAGCTGTTGATTCTGGAAGTCTTGGCCAAAAAAAAAAAAAAAAAAAATTAATTTAAAAAACTCTTAAAAAAAAAAATGTAAAATATTTTTTCACCGATTACCTTCTCTACATGCAATTCTGCCTTAATATTAGGTCAAAATGATTATAATATTTAAAGCAGTCTTGGCATCAATAGCATGTCCAAAATAGCTTAAAATGCTGTCTATGCAGGCAATTCACTAGGTTTTTTTGAATGGAGCTTATGACCGTTTATGTTTGACTGTGGACATGTGCATGCATACACAGTAAGTGAATACTGCTAATACCCCTGGCTGCCTCCCCTTTACACAAACTAACCATCAGTGTGTCCTTGGAAACAGCTGGTTCTCTCATACCTGTGTGTACAGCATCCACCTCTTTTCATGGCCAAAGCCTGTGTAAACTCCCCCTGAAATTGTCTCCACTGCCTCAGCTTCAGCTGTATCTACATGACCTTGGCCCACATGTTTCTTCCTGTGTGCTCGAGTGCTTGCTGTTTCAATTAACTAGACTATAATTCCAAAGGCATATCCTTTTCTTGATCTCCTCCTGTTTATAAAGGCACGTCGTCAAGTAAAGCCAACCAATGTAATCTACTTGATTGTAGCCCAAACCAAACAGTTCTATTACAAACTATTGATTTTACACCGGTTTCCAAGTCAGTCATGGATTCCAACAGCCAAAGCATACATCTTGCATGCCTTTTGAAATAAAAGCACAACTCAGATCAATAAACCAAGGCTCATTGGAAAAACTTACCTTTTTTGTAAAACAAACAAACAAAAAACTACCTGTAAATAATGCAATGAGAACTAGTGATAGTAAAACACCAGCAACTTTTACTTCTCAAACAAAGTGAATACAGAGGCTGATTATTGATTAATAAAGACTTATTTTGTGTGGTTTCGTGGACAATACTATTTTATGACTTCAAATAACTTTTAACATTGCAAGATTTGTAAACTAGGTCGTTCAGTATGTTTTCAAACACGATAGAGCATTAACCTTTTAGAGCCACTCACCAGACATTTAATTTTCCGAACTGCCACAATACAAAGACCAATGTAATAAAACAATGTAAGATTCACTTTTATCTGTTTCGAATTAAACTAAACATGCTTTTAGTGTTACACACTAGTGCTGGCTAGTAATTTATTACATGTAATCTGGATTACGTAATCAGATTCCAAAAATAAATACTTAAGAGTATATTATATTTTAAAATGCTTATAATCAGATCACAGTTACGTTTTATGGATTACATGATTACATATCATTCACACAATGACAATTATTCATAATATTATATTATATTCCCAAATGTTTCTGTCAGCCAACACCCTTAACATAAAATATTTACTTGAAATATCTCTGAAGAAGTTAATAATTCAGTAATTTAACAATACATTTGCATGTTTACAGTTTGATGTCACTTAATGGCCACACTGATGTGCAGTTGAACAAATTAAATATTTCTATTTTTAGTGTTCAAGTGTTTAAATAATTTATTTTACATTTTTATTAGTGGTTAGTGGTTACACTTTATTTTGATAGTCCACTTTAGACATTCTACTAACTATAAGTGACTTTGCAACTACATGTCAACTAATTCTCATTAATTTGCAACTACATGTCTACTAACTCTCAGAGTAGACCGTTAGGTTAGGTTTAGGGTTAGTAGAATAAGTTGACATATACTTGCAAAGTTTCTCGTAGTCAGTATGTTGTATGTTGTGGACCCATCAAAATA
>NW_015640057.1:790611-792652 GCF_001515625.1 Sinocyclocheilus rhinocerous
TACATGTCAACTAATTCTCATTAATTTGCAACTACATACATGTCTACTCTCAGAGTAGACCGTTAGGTTAGGTTTAGGGTTAGTAGAATAAGTTGACATATACTTGCAAAGTTTCTCGTAGTCAGTATGTTGTATGTTGTGGACCCATCAAAATAAAGTGTTAGAAGATATTAAGCAGACAGTCTACTAATACTCTATGACTGCTAATTGACATGTAGTTACTTACTGTTAGTAGAATGTCTAAAGTGGACTATGAAAATAAAGTGTTACCCGATTATTAATTAAAATGATCACAATTTACATTGAATTATGTTTATACCATTGTTTAAAGGGGTCATATGATGCGATTTCAATTTTTCCTTTCTCTTTGGAGTGTTACAAGCTCTTGGTGCATAAAGAAGATATGTAAAGTTGCAAAGACTAAAGTCTCAAATCCAAAGAGATATTCTTTATAAAAGTTAAGAGTCAGCCACGCCTACCTAAAACGGCTCGTTCTAACACACCCCACATGTCTACGTCACGATGTGAGAAGATTTGCATAACGCCGCCCAAAGGTTCAGCGTTTCAGAAGGCGGGGCATACAGGAGAAACAATAATGTACAGTATGTGGAAAATAATGTGTTTTTTTAACTTTAAACCGCATAAACACATTTCATTACACCAAATACACAAAATAATGTTCTTTTTAGCAGCATCATATGACCCCTTTAAAGCAACCGCGTGCCATATTTTTAGATGAAAATAAACAAGCTGAAAACACTCTAACTGAAAAAAACTTGTATTGCTTTTTTTTATAGTACTAAGCCTCAAATGTTAACTATACATTGGATTGGTTTCTTCTTTAAATAAAAAAGTAAAAAAAAAAAAAAATGCATGGTATTAAAATGTTATACTAAAACTAAAATTGAAACAATGGAAAAACCCTTAAGATAACCTGAAGAGAGCAAAAACATCGTACTGTAAGCACGCAGAATAACATAAGTGGACTTTAAGCAATTAATTGCCGCTTTGAACAATTACATAATTGTGGCATCCATAATTGTAATCGCGATTAGAAATTCGACTGAATGCGCAGCCCTAATTTAATTAATTATTGGCTTTTTATCAACTCACAAACCAACTGCAGTTCTTACATTAAGCCCAGTTTGGGAAATTTAATTTTTATCATATAATCTGTAATCAGTAATGGACTACAAATTGTAAGTAATCTAGCCAGCTTTGCATGTATTGACTCATATGTTAAATGGCCATAACAAATGGGCGTCCACTTTACCTGTATTCACACCATAATATAACGTGATGGTCCTCAATGCAAACGGATTTGAATCAATTTCTCAAGTTTTTAACATGATCACATCTGTCAAATAAAAAAGCAAAAACAGCCTTTGTGTTATTCCCCTTTTTTTTGTTCTGTTAAACCACTTTGTCAGCAGTGTGTGTATCAGGATAAACTACACATCAGAGAGTTTCACGGATGACAAAGTATTACAAACACAACTAAAGCACATCACCAGTTAATCATCATCAGTGAGAGTAATAATGAACCACATTATAACTTTACCACAAGTAAAATATAACACATCTTTTGACAGTCAGCATTGCCATCCTTTATATCCAATATAATATAATATGATATAATAATAACATATGATAACCCCCAGAAACTTTTTCCTCTCTTTGATGGTATGTTAGTAAGTAGGTATAGATAGATAGATAGATAGATAGATAGACAGACAGACAGACAGACAGACAGATATAGATAGACAGACAGACAGAGAGACAGACAGACAGACATAGATCGATAGATAGATAGATAGATAGATAGATAGATAGATAGATAGAGACAGACAGACAGACAGACAGACAGACATAGATCGATAGATAGATAGATAGAGACAGACAGACAGACAGACAGACAGACAGACAGATAGATAGATAGATAGATAGATAGAGATAGATATAGACAGACAGACAGACAGACAGATATAGATAGATAGATAGATAGATAGATAGATAGATAGATAAATAGACAGACAGACAG
>NW_015640057.1:793684-803090 GCF_001515625.1 Sinocyclocheilus rhinocerous
AGACAGACAGACAGACAGACAGATATAGATAGATAGACAGACAGACAGACAGACAGATATAGATAGATAGACAGACAGACAGACAGACAGATAGATAGATAGATAGATAGATAGAGACAGTCAGACAGACAGACAGACAGATATAGATAGATAGACAGACAGACAGACAGACAGACAGATAGATAGATAGATAGATAGACAGACAGACAGATATAGATAGATAGATAGATAGATAGATAGATAGATAGATAGATCCCTGAGTGGAAATTCATGAGGACAATCTTGAGTGATATAATGACTAATATGACCCCTAGTCCCATGTCTTGACTCATAAGCATTTTTAACCTGTTAAAACCTCAATGATTAACATGATTAACATGTGAGGTGTCTGAACTAGAGAAACTGGAGCCACACTAGCAGTTTGATCAGATTCAGCCTAAAGCATGGAGGACAAAAGTCACACAGTGGGGACCTTCCAGGTTGGGGACTATGTGGTGTTCGCCTTCCTGTTCGTGGTCTCCTCTGGTATCGGGGTTTTCTTCGCCATCAAAGAGAGAAAGAAAGCCTCATCTAAAGAGTTTCTGGTTGGGGGCCGTCAGATGTCCTGCGGGCCGGTGGCCCTTTCTCTCACCGCCAGCTTCATGTCTGCGGTCACAGTGATCGGGGCCCCGTCAGATGTGTACAGATACGGGGCCTCGTATGTCATCTTTGGGGTCGCCTACACGTTCGTGGTGTTTTTTACCGCTGAGCTCTTCCTGCCTGTCTCCTACAGATCAGGCATCACCAGTACATACGAGGTACGGATACGTATATTTCAGATTTGCTTTGTCATCAAAGCAGGTTTCACTAAATTATTGTATTATACAAATATTACCATATCAAAATCATCAATATAACACATATCTACTCCAGTGGACAGAAATGAAGTATTGAGGTAGGATGTTGGCCAGATGTTGCTGGGCGAAAGAAAGCCTCATCTAAAGAGTTTCTGGTTGGGGGCCGTCAGATGTCCTGCGGGCCGGTGGCCCTTTCTCTCACCGCCAGCTTCATGTCTGCGGTCACAGTGATCGGGGCCCCGTCAGATGTGTACAGATACGGGGCCTCGTATGTCATCTTTGGGGTCGCCTACACGTTCGTGGTGTTTTTTACCGCTGAGCTCTTCCTGCCTGTCTTCTACAGATCAGGCATCACCAGTACATACGAGGTACGGATACGTATATTTCAGATTTGCTTTGTCATCAAAGCAGGTTTCACTAAATTATTGTATTATACAAATATTACCATATCAAAATCATCAATATAACACATATCTACTCCAGTGGACAGAAATGAAGTATTGAGGTAGGATGAAGTTGGCCAGATGTTGCTGGGCTTTTTGGAGGTCATGACTTTAGTAATAAATCCCATAGGCCGTGTCAGCTGTGGTTATGCAGGTTGGGGCCCTCCAGCATGATACAGATTTGTTCTGATTTGTTTTTCTCACAGTATTTGGAGTTGCGTTTTTGTAAGCTTGTTCGATTTGCAGCCACTTTCATTTATATCATTCAGACGGTGAGTGGCATTGAATGTTCAAACACATATTGTTTGGTTTTTGATCAGCTTTCATGCTGATTATTCTGATTTTACCTCTTTAGATTCTGTACACCGGTGTGGTAGTTTATGCGCCAGCTTTAGCTCTCAATCAAGGTCAGTCTGCATTCATTACACAGATATTGTGGGGGGAAAATAACCCTTTGACATCAACCTGAGTGGGGTGTTGAATAAGGGATCCACTGTGAAAAAGTCTTAATCTTAAATCTTCAAATCACTTTTTCTGCTTTTGAGGTGGGATACAGGTAAATTTAGGGGTGGGTTTTGATGCAATGGTTAGGTTTAGGGTCAACTGTAATTATAGATGTAACTACAGAAATTAATTACAGATGCAATTAGTGGAAGGTATTTTGTAAGTATAAGCATAAGTATAATGTAAAAATAATAAGTCAATTGTATCAGATGATTAATTTAAATACATGTTTAAATACACATAATTTAAATAAATGTAAGTGCATAATAGTTGAAGACACAATATAAAGTGGGTCCTAATAATCTTTTAGAAGTACACTCATTTTGATGTTGACTAACATACTAAAGCAATTGCTTAAAGTACTGAAGTACTAATGTACTTGATTATAATTTAACTCATGTGTTATTTGATATTATATTCAAAGTTAAAATTTAAATTGCAGCAAATGTGTAATTTGAATGTATGACACAAGTTTCAATACATATGAAATTTCAGTATTTTTTAAAGTATGTTTTAGGCATTAGAAGTTATTCTGAAATTACACATAAAGATTCTTAAGTGCCACTTAAGTGGGTCAAAAAGCACTCGAAAGTTCCCATCACTGCATTCAATATCAATTTAATCTCTTATACTAAAATATTTTAATTTAATTGCAATTAACATTGAATTAAGCACCCGAAAACATGTCATTAAGTTCACACCAAAATATATTATTTTAAAGGGTATTATTTCTGTATACGTATGCTAAAGTGTGCTTCTTTTGGAGTAGTAGCTTCTAACCCTGTGTGCTGCCTATCTAGACAGATGCCCGTTTATGATGCCCTTTACACACTGAAGGTCACTCACGTGTTCTACACGAATAACAATTGTCATGTGAACCGCACAAGAGAATAATGTTCACAGCCGATAAAGGAATCAAATAGCGTGAAATGATTAAATTACATTTATTCATGCAGCATCAACAAAAACTGACCTACTGTCTCTGTTGAGTTTACTCCCATGATTCAACTAATATAAACTGTATAAACTGTATTTTGTTTGTTAAATTAGACTGTGTTTATTGTTACTGTGACTTAGATTAAAGTCAGATCTAAATATAAGAGTCATTCACGCAGAATATCAATTACATAAACACAGATCTGTATTTTTTTTTGTCATCAGTGACAGGATTCGATCTTTGGGGATCCATATTTGCCACTGGCATTGTCTGCACTTTTTACTGTACATTGGTAAGTGATGCTGAATTCAGATCTGAACTGATTTCTAGGGGTGACCCCGAATATTCGAAGATTCGATGCTTCAATAGGAGGAGCCTGATTCGAATACCAATCTCACAGTCGAATATTCGCAGAGGTGTTATGATCGTGCCATTTTGGCTATATGGGGGTTCTCAAATGTCTGATTTCACATAGAACACTTTATTGTAGTACTATACAATGATTATCTCTTCAGCGCGTAGCGCGAGCAGGACAAAAAATGCAGAATATTAATAATTATGACTGGGACTGTCATATGCAAAACATTATAATGAGAACAGTATTATAATAAAACACTGTGAATTTTTAGAATTTAGTTGCCGTGTTTCTGCACGTTGTTGCGTGAAGAACACGTCCACAAAAGCACGTTCATGTGCATTCGGGGCATTTTGTGCAGATAAGTTCTAATATTAACGTTATGTTGTATAAATAACAAAGCATATTCTATATGAGATAAATGATGAGTTTAATCCCATTGATTAAAAACCTGCTATCAAATGCTTCACTCTACTGATCATCTTCAGTGCGCAGCTCAAAACAGAAATGCAGAACATTAATAACTACTGTCAACGTTATAATGAGAGCACTATTGTAAAAAATGTTCACTGATGTTAATGTTAACTATGTCTTTTAATCAAAACATAACACATAATTTTTGTGTCTGCGAGGCATCCGTTACACATTTTCCCTGTGTGTTAACGTATGACTTTCGAATGTCTGACTTGACTCTTGGTAATGTATTTTGCCCCGCCCCCAAACATGTGATTCGACTATCAGTCGACTATCAGCAAGATTCAAAAATTCCAATTCGACTATGAAAATCCTTAGTCGGGGACACCCCTACTGATTTCACACTTACTGTAAGTGTAATTATGATTATGATAAAAAAAAAGATTATTTATGATTAGTTATGATTGATTGTAATTATGGTTTCTGTTAGGACACTTCTGTTTAATCCTAAAATGCATCAATAACACATTATTGAATACGTATGTTGTTTAAAAATGTGAATGCTACATTTAATCAATATGCTTATTAACATCTTGTTTCGTCATTAAAAAAAACGTTATTTTTTTTTTCTCAAGTTAAACTGTGTGGCTTGGATGTGGTCAAAACAATAGATTAAGGATAACTTTCTCTTCCCAAGTGATTATATTGTCTATATATAATTATATATAAACAGTAAATTAAAAATTGGAAAAGTAATCATTCCAATATCCTGTTTAAATAAAAATAGCAAAAACATAAAACATCGTAATTTAGGCATTCCTGGAGTGTCAGATGAATCAACTACTTTTAAGACAAATTTGGGAAACAATTAGTAATTTTGATATTGTTCCATCTAGAAAGTTATTATGCGTTTCATGAGAAAACACAAACTGTGTGAATGAACTGTTGAAATATTACTGTATATGTAATTCAGAGCAAAATGTTTAAAGTTTTGTGAATGGGCCGTTCTGCTCAGACAGAAACAGGAGAAACAGTGCCAGTGTGTGTGTGTGTGTTTAGGGTGGGCTGAAGGCTGTGGTCTGGACAGATGCCTTCCAGATGGTGGTGATGGTGGTGGGGTTTCTCACGGTGCTGATCCAGGGTGCGAGTCGAGCGGGAGGGATTGAGTCTGTCTGGAGCACAGCTCACACTGGAGGCAGAATGGACGTCTTTGAGTATGTGTGTGCAGACCTACACTTAATCTACTCATGCCTTACGTAACAAAAATGAAAGCACACCTATTTTATTAGAATAAATATTGATTTATACAATGTTTGCTAACATCAGTGAAGAAATGTGAACATTGACACTTTGCGACACAGTAAAAAAAAATCCGTAACATTTACGGTAAAAAAACAGCTGTGGTTGTCGGAATTTTACCGTAAAAAAATACGGTAGCATTTCAGGTTTTACGGTTTTAACTTAAATTTACAGTTAAATACCGTAATTTCATGAACTGAAATAATGTTAATATACCAACCTATTGAAGTACTTAAATCTGTTTTGTACCTTTTGTAATACGCTGATAACCACCAAAAGAGGTGGTGATGAGAAAGTCACATGATGAACCAAAGCCCATCACAAGCAGCTTTTAAATAATAACATATATAGAAGGTGCACAGTGTCATTCACACAAACACTAAACACCATCATGGTAACACACATGAAACTGAAATAATGCAATAAACATTCATTTAACAACATTAGGTGTAACATATAACCCTAAAATACAAAACTGATAAGAAAAATCTAAGAAGAAACATAATTATTTCAATAAAAAAAAAAAAATCAAATTTGAAACGTAATGCAGGGAATTCTGGGAATGTCAATTTACGGTTATTCACTGTAAATTATACAGTCTTTTTCACTTCCAAAAACAGTATACTACCGTAAAATTACATGTAATGTCCAATACAGTTTTTCACCGTATATAGTAGGGGAATTTACCGTTAACCATTTAACAGGTTTTTACTGTAGCATTTTTACAGTCTTTTACCGTTAAATTCACTGTCATTTTTTACAGTGTCGTACATTTGTGCACCATTGTTTCCAGCTTTGACATTAATCCACTGAGGCGACACACGTTCTGGACACTCACTGTGGGCGGCACCTTCACCTGGTTGGGCATCTACGGAGTAAACCAGTCAACCATCCAGAGATGCATCTCTTGCAAAACAGAAGGTCATGCACGCTGGTGAGCACTCATTACATTTAATGATCCCTGTTAACGCATGTTGACCAGAAACTAATTACATTATTACTAATTAAAATAAAAAACATGTATGTGTTTATACAAATGCAATTATCTGCCCATTTTGCATTTCATCATTAACAGTGAGTACTTGAGCAGTTGCAATACCTTATAAAATGAATTATTTGTTGTATTTTCATTTTTGAAATTTTGCACGTGTGTTCTTGTAACGTAAATTATACATAATATGTGTCAAGAAATGAAATGTATGAACTGAAAAATATATACCTTAAATGCAATGTGTCTCTTTGTATCTTTCAAATGCATAAGTGCACCTGAATGTTGTTTATCTTAAAATATAATTTATGCCTTCCAAGTACAAAAGTTCAAAGTTTTATGGTAACACTTTACTTAAGGCCTCTATGTATAATCAATTATAAAGGGTTATTAAAGGATATAATGTGTTATAATTATTCATAATGTGCATTGTAATACATTATATCTTGATGTAAATAAATATAACCAAATTTAAAATGCATAGTGTCACAATGAATTGATAAGTGTTATAATGTAACTGTGGCTACACTTATTCATGAGATCGTCCAGTGCATTACAAGGCATAATTAATGAATTAAAACTACTTTTATAATGCATTATACATAAAGGCTTTAAGTAAAGTGTTACCAGTTTTATTTTAAGCTCCAATAAAATGGCAGTCAACAGGTTTCAGGATACTGGTTTCAGAATGTTTGTAAAAAAAAAAAATAAAAAAAAACTTTTTCCTTCCCAAAGTTTCTTTCTTGTGTCTCAGGGCTCTGTATCTGAATCTGCTGGGTCTGTGGATCATTCTGTTCTGTGCTGTGGTATCTGGTCTGATCATGTACACTTTCTACTCGCGCTGTGACCCCTGGTCGGCTGGATCGGTCTCTGCTCCTGACCAGGTGATGATCGCCATACATCTTTTTGAAATAATCTCTATGATATTGTAATTGGAATCTAACATCGAAACATCCTCATGTCTCTGTCAGCGGTTCAGAGTAATTTTTTATCAGTATTATTAGTGGTGCTTTGCTATTAGGTAAGCATTGCTATTACTGTTGCTCACACGCCTAACATTAGTGTATCCATTTTTATCTCAGCTCATGCCATATTTTGTGATGGAAATTCTCGGTGCGTTTCCAGGACTGCCAGGCTTATTTGTCGCATGCGCGTTCAGTGGAACGCTGAGGTAAAGTTCATTTTCAATTTATACATCAAAGTTCACAATACTACTGTATATGTGATAGTATAAACTAAATGTTGTAATGGAGTTTAATTTAAATTTAAAATGAATTTACTTAAATTTACGTAGACCCTGAATACAATGTTTAATTATGAAGATTATTTTAGAATTTAGATTTAGATATACAGTATACCACTGGTAATTGGGACTCGTGTTATTTTAATTAACCTAATTTGGTGTTCCTGGTCAAAAATGACCAGCCTTTTAAAAACTGCTCGTAAATCTATGATTATGCTATATTATCACCAAATCTTGGAATCGTTCAATTTTTCAGTTAACTTGTTTTCAGGTTTTGCATTTCTTTTTCTAAGTGATTGATCGCAGGCCTCATTGAGTTGAGCTAATGCACCTCCGTTTTTGAGCGACCAATCCGTTCCAAAAAGAAACTTGTTCTAATTGATGATGAAAACAAGTTGGCAAAAAGATTGAATCCAACATGTTGTAATGGTATAGCATAATGAGAAACTCACAAGAAATGTTTTGTAGGCCAGTCATTTTTGACTGGGAACACCACAAGTGCAACAACGTGAGAAGGGGAAAAATCCCCCCAATTTTTTTAGGAAGTTGTTATACCTTGTGTGAGCAAAATCACTACGATTTAGTCCAATTTGATAACTTTAACGAGCATTTTTAGGGAAAAGAACTGGAACACAACATGAGGGTTAAACAGATTTCAGAAGACAGTCAAAGGCTGTATTATTCATTTCTGGAATTCAACGAAATTTCCAGGATTGTTAGACAGTAAATAATGACATAACTTTCATTTTTGGACGACCTTCTTTTAAATGGGTTTTCACGTATGTTTATCTGAGCAAAACATCTGAGCTATAAAAGGAGACATCATGTTCTGTTTCTGTTTTTCAGCACGGTAGCTGCCAGTATCAATGCTTTGGCCACGGTGACGTATGAGGACTTTGTGAGCCAGTGTTTTAGAGATCTGTCCAACCGAGCGGCCAACTGGATCAGCAAAGCTCTGTGTAAATACACCCAGTGTGTTCAAGACATTAAAAGAGGATACGCTCATAATCCGAATATTGATTCTGTCATATGGCATGAGAGCAGATTTAATCACCAAGAGATTTGTCTTGGCGGATCAGCACATTATTATGAGTCACTGCGAGATGAAAAAGTCTGTTCATTCTGCCAGTCTATATGGGCAGAAATGAAAGCGCATCAGATCATCGGGTCTCCTGATTTTTCTAGGAAGGGTCTGATGCTTTTAACAGGCAGAAGTAGGTCAAACAAAAGGCGGAGTGAACCAAACCAAAACCAAAGGCAAAGTGAACTGTATAAAGTTGGTCTAGAAACTGTAGAAGTCAAACACTTAGCACTTTGCCCAGCAAAGAATGATAAGACCAGTTCTCCTTAACGGGTTACTCCACCCCAAAATCAAAAAAATTTGTCATTAATCACTTACCCCCATGTCGTTCCAAACACGTAAAAGCTTAGTTCGTCTTCGGAACACAATTTAAGATATTTTGGATGAAAATCGGGAGGCTTGTGACTGTCCCATTGACTGCCAAGTAAAATACACTGTCGAGGTCCAGAAAAGTATGAAAGACATCGTCAAAATAGTCCATCTGCCATCAGTGGTTCAATCTGAATTTTATGAAGCGACGAGAATACTTTTTGTACACAACGAAAACAAAAATAACGACTTTATTCAACAATTCGTCTCCTCCGCGTCACCATAGCGCAATTTTGGAGAGTATCCACTGAACACGAACTGTGTATGCTGTTCTGTGTCAGCCGCACCACACGGATGCGCTGTTTTCGTTCAGTGTGGTACGGCTGACTCAGACAAGTAGAACAGCATACGCAGTTTACGTTCAATGGATACTCTCCAAAATGGCGCTACGGTGACGAATTGTCCTCTTCAGAGGAGACGAATTGTTGAATAATGTCGTTATTTTTGTTTTCGTTGCGTACAAAAAGTATTCTCGTCGCTTCATAAAATTCAGATTGAACCACTGATGGCAGATGGACGATGTTTTTTTCTAATTACCTGAAGGATTCCCTTTAGAAAACATGAAAATATTAAAATATAAGGGTATAAATAATGTCACCATTATGAATACCAATATAAAACTTTGCATGTGGACTATAGTGTGTATTATATTCAAGATCAGACAAAAAAAAAAAAGAAAAAACAGCTGATGTTAATATAGTTCACATCCTCTGTGATTTGTGGTTTTCTCTTTAGGGGGCAGCTGGGGGTCTGATCGTGGGCATCGCACTCTCGTTCTGGGTCGGTGTGGGGGCTTTCATTTATCCAGCACCCAGCAATAACACACGTCCACTCGAACTCAACACTGCAGGCTGTAAAGGCTGTAACACAGCTGATGGATCCAACCAGACATCAGTCACCGCGAGCGCTCTCACCGCTGACAGGTGCGACAGGTGCA
>NW_015640057.1:805436-808686 GCF_001515625.1 Sinocyclocheilus rhinocerous
ATATATAGCTTTTATTTTCTAACGCTTGTTTCATTTGTAAGCATTTTTTCTAATTACCTGAAGGATTCCCTTTAGAAAACATGAAAATATTAAAATATAAGGGTATAAATAATGTCACCATTATGAATACCAATATAAAACTTTGCATGTGGACTATAGTGTGTATTATATTCAAGATCAGACAAAAAAAAAAAAGTAAAAACATTTAATACATTTTTAATTTGTTCATCGCTGATGTTAATATAGTTCACATCCTCTGTGATTTGTGGTTTTCTCTTTAGGGGGCAGCTGGGGGTCTGATCGTGGGCATCGCACTCTCGTTCTGGGTCGGTGTGGGGGCTTTCATTTATCCAGCACCCAGCAATAACACACGTCCACTCGAACTCAACACTGCAGGCTGTAACTTCAACCTCACAGCTGATGGATCCAACCAGACATCAGTCACCGCGAGCGCTCTCACCGCTGACAGGTGATGACATTTACAGATTTGATTGATCTTGGAGGCCAGACTTTAGCATAATTTCAAAAGAGTGCTTATTATGAAAATAATAAAAGAATATACTTCAGTGCGCACTAAATGTACTGTTTTCGGACTTTAATCGGATGCTAACAGTAATTAAATGCAATTATATTATTGTTTAAATATATTTTAACTGCAATTAGTTGAATTTAAGAGTTTTTTTTTAACTTCCATAAGTAGGACTTCAGTACATCTTTGTATGTAGTTTCATAATTCTATCGTCTTTGAAAAATAGTTCAAATGTATTGCCGAATGACATGAATTTAAAATTATTTGTAATTGCACATTTGTAATGGTAATGATGAAGTTCATTACAAATTTAGCATGTTTTAAATATATTCAGATATAAGGCTAGTTAAAATTACTTTATAATCAATTGCTTTATATGTGACCCTGGAGCACAAAACCAGTCTTAAGTCGCTGGGGTATATTTGTAGCAATAGCCAAAAATACATTGTATGGGTCAAAATTATTGATTTTCTACTGTAAATATATTAAAACTTAATTTTAGATTAGTAATATGCATTGCTAAGAACTTCATTTGGACAACTTTAAAGGCGATTTTCTCAATATTTACGTTCTGGGTCGGTGTGGGGGCTTTCATTTATCCAGCACCCAGCAATAACACACGTCCACTCGAACTCAACACTGCAGGCTGTAACTTCAACCTCACAGCTGATGGATCCAACCAGACATCAGTCACCGCGAGCGCTCTCACCGCTGACAGGTGCAATGTGCTTCTACCATTCAGTCAGAGTACTTTAACCTGTTAACTGTCAGTTCCACTTTTTGAGCATAGACCTGAAAAAAACATTTCCAACTTAAACTGTTACAAATTTTGAATGCTTTGGACCACAGACTTACGGTTGGTCTCTTTTTTAAAGAAGACACTTGTCAGATTATTGTAGAAATGAAAAAAGTTATAAAGATTATATATATAACAAAAAAAGTTATGGAAGTTTAAGTTTATGAAAATATAAAATGCAATAATTTAAATATTTATATTTTATATAAAATATATATTTTACTAAACATGTTTTACTCTAAAACTGCTAGAAAATCAAAACAAGTTATGTTCCAAATTTGAGGTTGATATCTCCAAAAATGAGCTTTCAGTGAGATTTTGTTTGGGCGTAGTACTTTATTACCATATATGGTTTGAGTGATCTGAAACATGTTTTTCCATACTTGTCTCAATATTTATGAAGTAGACATCACATTCAGAAGTATTAAGGGCAGTATAGCAGTATTTGATTTCAATTCAACCTCAAAACACAAAAGACATACTACGAAACCCCTGGACTTGCGTTATAGTTCACGATGCATTAAAATGGAGAATCTATAGTTTTTTCTATATATTCAAAACACTCTTAGACCTTTTTTTTTCAAAAAATAGAATGGATGTTATCTTTTGAACACTATCCATGAAAATGAATAAATATTTTTACAGATTTTTCATGATTTCATATGTGCATCACTATTTCAAAGTAAATGTCACAACGCACGCTCTGACTCTGAGTACTCTTCTTGCATATTAATAAATTACAGTTGCTCTGTAAAATATTTCAAAAATCAGTCACCAAATATCAAAACTAGAGTCTTTAAGCTTTCAAACGATATATAGTTTGTCAAGATTACTTTAGGTTCAGACTAAGAGTATGGTTGTCAAAGTGTTTATAGTATAGAAATACAGTCATGAAAATGTACTCTATATACACTTAAGTGGACTTTTATTTCATTAATCTTATATTATCTGCAAATACAGTTTTTTTTTTGTAAATTGTACTAGTAAACTACAAGTGCACATTCAGTTAAATAAATATAAAATAAATAAATAATAAATCACAATGGGAGGTTGATAAATCAAATATAGCTCCAAATCAAGAAATCAAGAGCTAATATAATTAAAACACAAAAAACTCGCCATCAGTATGCCACTTATTCTGGTCTTTAGATATTGCTTGAATTGTTTGAAAATTGCCTAATTGCTCCTTTAATTAACAAATTTCGGATACCATTTATATCCATTGCACAAACGGTGTGTGATGTCCCTAATTTTCAAACTTAGGGCTACAGGTTTGTACAAAATATAAAGAATAGCAATAGTGATGCTTGACTTGGAGAGAACTACTAAATATGACTAACACTTCTGACTGTGTGCTGATGTTCAGGTGTGGTGTTCGGTGTGGCCTGCACTACTATGGCTGTGGCTGCATCATATATGGGAGGAATTGTGCAGGTATCATGTGATTCTCATATGGGCCGGGATGATCTGTTCCTGCTTAATTTCCTGTCACTGAGCGTCTTTCTCCTCTTGTGCCTCAGGCGGCCCTTAGTATCCACGGCATGTGCGGAGGCCCAATGCTGGGCCTGTTTTCTCTGGGAATCCTGTTTCCTGTCACTAACATAAAGGTTGATTTAAACTTTCATACCAGAGTCGTCATGAATAACGAATTGTTGGACTGAACAACGGAATGTTTGGGATGTTTAATTTTTGTATATTTTTACAATATTTATTGTTTAATAAAGACTCCTAATTTGACCTTTTAAATCTTATAGGTAATTACTGAAAAGGTTTTTGAATAATTTCTTCATTTGTATTTTATAATACATTTTATATTAAAGCAATGAGTAAAGCATATTAATTTACACAGAAAATATTTTGTAAAAATAAATAAAAAATAACTTCTAAGCTGTTGATCACACAAAAAAATGTTCTATATATATATA
>NW_015640057.1:808705-815034 GCF_001515625.1 Sinocyclocheilus rhinocerous
ATATGTGCATCACTATTTCAAAGTAAATGTCACAACGCACGCTCTGACTCTGAGTACTCTTCTTGCATATTAATAAATTACAGTTGCTCTGTAAAATATTTCAAAAATCAGTCACAAAATATCAAAACTAGAGTCTTTAAGCTTTCAAACGATATATAGTTTGTCAAGATTACTTTAGGTTCAGACTAAGATATTACGGTTTAAAACATGTAATGGCAAGTGGGCCCACCAGTGGGCCGTGACAGTTAACAGGTAAAAAAAAATTTAAGACCCCATTTTTGTTGAAAGAAAATTGTGTTTGTCAAACCATTTCATGGGGTACAAGAGTGCACTCAGTTATCCTAGAAAAAAGAATGGAAATTCTATAAAAGTGATCACAGATGAGTAAAAATGACCCATTCTTACAAGAAATAAATTAATTTGACTAACCTTTTTTGTATAATATAATATAAAAATCAACAGACAGTCCTATGTTTTACAGTACAAATGTAATCATGCTGTAGTAATGCACCTTCATTATAAGGTCTCTGTCTTGTGTTCAGGTATTGGCTGGCTGATTCATGGTACTCCATGTCCTATCTGTACTATAGTGCAGTGGGCTTTATTGGCACTGTAGCAGCAGGTCTACTCATCACACTGCTGACGGGTGAGAGCAACATTTGATTAGCTCACACTGACAGCAACAAAACACTTCGAGTTATAGACTGTCTAAGAATGAAAAGAACTGCTGGTCTCATTGAAGGCACAATGCATACCGCAGAAGCTCATGAGAACTGTAAAATCAAACAAAGTTATTTTAAAGGGGTCATACATACATTTATTCATACACAAATAACGTTAGTCAAGGTTTCTTTCACCAAAAACCGTTGCAAGTTCCGTCATTACTAGCACAGGTCAATGATTCAGTGTTTCCCCAAACCATGGTTCCACTAAACATTCACAAAACAGCATTGCAAAAAAGTTGTGTGGTTGGAACTACAGCTCTTGACTTGTGGTTAGAAGCATAGTTTCTTGTGAGTATAACATAGATCATGCTCTTGAGCAAAATAAGCAAGCTAACATGCAGTATTTTGGATAATAACGTTTGGGCAGATCGATCAACTCTGACTTCAACATAAATCATCGTTTGAAGTCGCTGTCAAGATGAAATTCCAATGGTTATTTTCAAGTGGAGGTGGGAAAATTCAAAGTTCTGTGTAGCAAACGTTTGGAGCACGGCAAACTTAATTTGCTTACTATTTAAGACACATACTGTAGCTGCACTTTAGCATCCATAAACGGGACACAGAGAGTTTCTGACGGGAGCTTCTTTCTTTATTTCGCCCATTAAACTTTAGTTGCGTAGCACCGTGAAACTACACAAAGAAACAACAAAACCAATACATACAACTCGTATACAGAAAAATATGATAAATAAAGTACACATTTACAGAGAAACAGATGAAAAAATAAACGATGACATGAATAAAGGCAGTTTGAAAGAACTAATTAACAAGCAGAGCTCACGATTAAGATATACATACAAACGAGCTAATATGACTTTGAAATAAACTACAAAACGTAACATACGTCAACTTCACATACCTCGCTGCGCTTTACCAAAGGGTACTAGGTTGAAATTGAGCAGAATCAAGGCACAGTTCACCATAAAACTCAGGATACAGCTATAATATTTGTGTCACATCATGCATATTACTTCAGTGTGACTGAATGAGCCAAGTTGCTCAACTCTTTGGACAATCCTCTTAACGAATTCACCCTGACATCAGAAACATTAAAGGGATAGTTCACCCAAAAATGAAAATTCTGTCATTAATTACTCACCCTCATGTTGTTCCAAACCCGTAAGACCTTTGTTCATCTTCGGCACACAAATTAAGATATTTTTGATGGCATCTTAGAGCTGTCTGACCCTCCATTTGATGGAATCTGAGAGCTGTCTGACCCTCCATAGACAGCAATGATATTACCATGATCAACGCACAGAAACATAGCAAGGAGATCCGTTACCGTCTTCCACCATTTTGGAGAGTACCCCGGAACATAACCAACGTAATCAGCATTGTTTACGTTCAGTAGACAGTGCGCACATGCTTAACGTAAACAAAGCTCATTACGTTGATTACGTTCTGTGGTACTCTCCAAAATGTCGGAAGACGGTAAGTCGGGGAGAAGAATTGTTGAATAAATTATGTTATTATTGTTTTCTTTCCACACAAAAACTATTCTCGTAGCTTCGTAAAATTACGGTTGAACCCCTGATGTCAATTGGACTATTTTACCGATGTCCTACTACCTTTCTGTGCGTTGATCGTGGTAATATCCTTGCTGTCTATGGGAGGGTCAGAGAGCTCTCAGATTCCATCAACAATATCTTAATTTGTGTTCTGAAGATGAACGAAGGTCTTACAGGTTTGGAACGTCATGAGGGTGAGTAATTAATGACATAATTTTCATTTTTGGGTGAACTAACCCTTTAAGCTCTCTGGAGGAACCAATTTTTGGTTCAATAAATGGTCTTGTTGAACTGAGGGAGGATTCAATGTTGAGAAAGTATTGTAAAACTGTCATTCTGGTGTCTACAGGACCAATGGATCCCAAAAAGGTAAAGCCAGGACTGACTCGATCAGTGAAGGACGTCATCTGCTTCTGCTCTGAGAAATTCATACACGCAGACTTTAGTGAAGACAAAGAGGTGAAGAGCATCAGTTAGACTGTGGATTTGAGTATTTTGAATGCCAACTCAACCTTTCTCTGCTTCTCTTAGGATTTGGGAGACTTTGGCATGGCATGGGAGAAACATACAGACACGGAAGGTGTTATAAAAATGGAGGAGAAGGTCAAGAGTGATAATGATAACCTGCATGAAAACAGTTACACTAATGCCGCTTTTGACCATAATGAAACTAGTCAAGTTCAAGCAAAGCTTTAACTTTTTGACCACATAAACATATAGAAAATGTTCAATGAAGTCAAAGAATACATCAACTATTTAATTTAAAAGATACAATTACAGAAAAGTGACATCCAACTCTATGATACATATATATTTTGTACAATTCTTGTATGCATACTGTTTTTTTTGCTTTACATGTAAACACGGATAAAGGAGTCACATTAATAGCCTTTATATTAGAACTATAAACAATAAAATCATGTGGTGTCATCAGAGGAGTATTGAACGTTATTCAAGATGACTGTGATTTTGCCAGTAAGACTGTACTCCTGGATCAACATCTTTGCTTAGTTCTGAAGCCTAGTCCTAAAGCCCGAGACACACTGCACGATTTTCAGCTGTCCCAGATGAAAGATTGGCATCATGAAACAATCGTGGTGAATCAGAAATCACCACGATTGTTTCACGATTCCAGTCTTTCGTCTGGGACAGCCGAAAATCGTGCAGTGTGTCTCGGGCTTAACCCAGGGGTCCAATCCTGCTCTTGGAGGGCCACTTTTCTGCAGAGTTTGGCCTGGAACGTTTCCAACTATCTTAAAGACCTTGATTAGCTGGTTCAGGTGTGTTTAATTAGGGCTGGAGCTAAACTCTGCTGTATTGTGCCCCTCTAGGACAGGGATCCTCAAATCTGGCCCACGAGATCCACTTTCCTGCAGAGTTTAGCTCTAACCCTAATCAAACACACCTGAGCAAGCTAATCAGTGTCTTCAGGATCATTAGAAAATCACAGGTAGGTTGGGGTTGGAGCTAAACTCTGCAGCACATTGGCCCTCCAGGGCAAGATTTGAGGAACCCTGCAATTGGAGCAGGAATGGACACCCCTGTCTTAACCCAATTCTAAAACTGGTGGTACTCATTCCAGTTCCTGGATCTATCCTCCAGCAAAGTTCTTCTCAAACCCTAATCAACTGCACCTGAACAACTACTTAGGATCTTCAGGAACACTTGATAATTGCAAACAGGTGTATTGGGGCAGAGTTGCTGAACAGGAATGAGAAACTCTGCCTAAAGCCCGGGATACACTGCACAATTTTTGGCTGTCCCAGACGAAAGATTGCCATTGTGAAGCAATCGTGGCGATTTCTGTGATCGTGGCTCTTAATCGGTGGTCCTATGTCGTACAGTGCGAGAGGTTCAAAGACGGGCATTTTCCCAGTCTTGCGACCAAAGATAGCCTACGATAGTTTTCTGACAGTGTCAGAAATTCAGCATGATCAACGCACAGTGTGTTTGCTGCAACGACCTGCGTCTACTCAGCAGCCAATGAAATTGCAACATGAAATGACGTATTGATCCACGCGACCAGAGGCGCTACAATTTCAATGCCATGGAGGCAAAAAAAAAGTAGAAGGTATACTAGTATGTGGGATACCCATAAAGAACAAATTCTTGTTGAGTTGTGGCAGCAGAAGGCATGTTTGTACGAAGACGTTGCGCTAACGTGTGTCGCAGCCTACGATTCAAAAGGTGTCATCATCGTATAGTCTACATACTTGTCGTACCCAAGTTTAAACGATCCATGTCGCACAGTGTGATAAAATAATGATCTTATAGGATTGCTAAAATCGTGCAGTGTATCCCGGGCTTAAAACAACTTGAATTTTGCTCTTCTGACCCAGGGATCTCCAACGCTACTCCTGGAGAGCCACTGTCCTGCAGATTCCAGCTCCAGCCCCAATTAAACACACCTGAACCAGCTAATCAAGGTGTTCAGGGTCACTTGATAATTACAGGCAGGTGTGTTGGATCAGGGTTGGAACTGAAGTCTGCAGGACAGTAGCTCTTAACCCTGCCCCTGGCACCCCATCCTGAATCTAACCCAACCCTAACCTGTAAGATTCAGTTTAACACTTAACTCCAATGTCTAGGTCTAATCTTGACTCTTAAAGGGTTAGTCCACACAAAAATGCAAATGCTGTCATTAAATAATTCAGTCCAGTTCAGAAAGTGTTTAATACCATTGTTATTTTAGTTTTCTTTGCGCCAAAAAGTATTCTCATGGCTTCATAAAATTAAGGTTGGACCACTGATGTCACATGAACTATTTTAATTAGTGATGGGAAACCGAGGCTTTCTAAACCGTTTGAGGCTTTCATAAAATTGTGCCGAAAAACGGTTCATTACTCGAAGCTTTTAACACGGTGCGCATTAGCGACATCTGGTGATCAGACTTGGTTTCTCCACCAAATCTAACAAAACATCGCGGAGCAGAGGATGGGTTGTGGCTAGAAGGGATACAGGAAAAACCGGAAGCTACCAATAAATTTAATTTTCTACCTATTAGATTGGAGGCGTTCATGAGCAGAGCTGCTTTGATTACAGCCGTTACTGGGGAAACCGCTAGTTCTTCCGCTTTCAAAGCGCCTCCTGCTGGCAGACAATCAGTTTGCATGTTCAAAAGCCTGTCTTCAGCAACATGTTTTTGTTGTTGCTAATCAGCAACTCAGAGCACTTTTCATACTCGTTATATTGGCTAAAGCACATTTGTTTCAATATATAAGACTAATCAGTCTACACTACCAGTCAAAAGTTTTTGAACAGTAAGATTTTAAAAGTTTTTTTTTAAGACTTCTCTTCTGCTCACCAAGCCTACATTTATTTGATCCAAAGTACAGCAAAAACAGTAAAATTTATTTAAAATAACTTTCTATTTGAATACCCTAAACCTACTCCTAACAATAATGCAAAAATAGTAATTGTTGTACAGTGTGAGAAAAATTATGCTATATTGATGTGCGCATGCCCAGTAGTTTTTGCTGTATGCCATCTAGCCGTAACCCAGAGGATGGTTTGAAAAAGTTTTTAATGTCATTCACATATTGATCAATAATATAAAATATACAAGTGTGTGATTATAATTAATAATTGACGTGAGTAGTAGCAAAAATATTTTGGGTGAGCTGTTCGGGGTCTCTGAGACCCCAGTTAGAACATGATAAAATGCAATAGAGGTGTGACGTGCATTCAGTCTGGTGTTGAGTTTATTCTAAACTATTCTACAGAATCCCAAATAAGTGTACACGTACACACACACACAGACACACACACAACCAAGTCAATGTAAAGTCAAACACAAGAGTCATGAGAAGCGCTGATTTTTTTCAAACCAGCTGTCCCCACCTTCCGATACTGCATGACGTTCGAAGCTTCAAACGTCATCAATCACGTGATGTTGTCATTTCGATACAAGCATTGGCACAGTGTGTGATACAATAGTGCTTTGAAAGCCGCTGTATCAACTGTCTCATCACTAATTTTAATGATGTCCTTACTACCTTTCCGGGCCTTGAACATGGTAGTTGCAGTCTATAGAAGATGAGAAAGCTCCTGGATTTCATCAAAAATATCTTAATTTGTGTTCCGAAGATGAATG
>NW_015640057.1:815234-833635 GCF_001515625.1 Sinocyclocheilus rhinocerous
TTATAATTAATAATTGACGTGAGTAGTAGCAAAAATATTTTGGGTGAGCTGTTCGGGGTCTCTGAGACCCCAGTTAGAACATGATAAAATGCAATAGAGGTGTGACGTGCATTCAGTCTGGTGTTGAGTTTATTCTAAACTATTCTACAGAATCCCAAATAAGTGTACACGTACACACACACACAGACACACACACAACCAAGTCAATGTAAAGTCAAACACAAGAGTCATGAGAAGTGCTGATTTTTTTCAAACCAGCTGTCCCGACCTTCCGATACTGCATGACGTTCGAAGCTTCAAACATCATCAATCACGTGATGAATGTTCTTACAGGTTTGGAACGACATGAGGGTGAGTAATTAATGACATAATTTTCTTTTTTGGGTGAACTATCTCTAATATCCCACTGTATTTTAACCATCTTCAGCTTTAAACGTTATTCCAAACTTTAATTCCCAATCCTTGCACCTGACAATTCTCATCTTCCAACCCTACCGCACCTACTGCCAGTGGCCATGATCTAACCATAATATCAGAGAGAAATGATGAGCATGTTTCTTAAGACAAAATGGTGTCCAGTCCAGCTCCTGGAGGGCGCTGGACTGTAATAAAATTTTAATAAATGTTAATACAATTTTATTTATTAAAAATAAATGCATATTATAAGACAATGAAAGTGTTTTTTGACCTTGCATGCATGTCAACCTGTTGTTGGGGACTCCCAAAACCAAAATATGAACCGTTTATTACCCATAATAGAGGCACTTTAAATTCAAATTCGATGTCAGCAAAATAACATCCAAAAACTCCAACTTTAACCACCCAACTTTAATAATACTAGCAATTACATTGTTTTGACTAATAACTGATGTTGCGGGAATCGAGTCAATATTCGAATAAAATGCAGTGAGTCTGTGTAAGAGATTAAGCACTGACTATAGTGGTATAATACATGCTGTTGATCATTATAAACATCTTTATTGTTTCATGTACTTGTGACAGGCATTTTCAATGAAGACATTTTACACACAATCAAGTGTATTTGATAAAACCTGAATAACATTTGTTGTCCAATAGCCTGTAAATTAATGTTAATGAGATCACCACAAGGCCATTAACAGCTGATCATTCATGACGAAGAACCACTACAACATGTACTGATCTCAGGTCAGTCTTCTCCGGTTTAAGCAGATAAAGGCCATGCACACTTCACAGTAAAAAGTGCACAAATACACAAAGGTTTGTCAAGAGCCCTAGATGGACTGGGCTCCTCAATGAGGTCATGCATAGATTACAGTACATCAAGAGAATGGTGTGTCATAGTAGAGACTACTTCCTGCTTCAGATCAGCCTCACATTTCCATTCTATTGATGCAATTCTGGTCCTGCTTAACATCCATAACACATAAATCATCAAAGCACACTTTAGTCTCTAATACAGTGATTCTCGACTGGTTTTTATTCAGGACCAAATGGCGACCCAACACAGTACCAAAACTGGTGCATTTTATTATTTGCGTTTATCATGTTTTTCCCTGCTGTCAATAGACCAGAACAGACCGGAGACCAATTTTGAGTTGCGACTGACCAGTTGAGAACCACTGTTCTAATAAACTACACAGTAATATTTGTAACATTTTTTATTTAGAATGTGAATCCTAAATATAGGTAACAGGGGAAAAAATTACACTCCTAAAGTGCTTTCATGAAATTAAACTTAAAGTCAACTTTTTTTCAGTGTAGTATCTATGAAGCGAGAACACAATCTAAAGAGTTTTTTGAGTGTATATCTGTACCCATATGGGGTCTTACCCATGCAAATGGAAAGTGCAAAAATATGTACTTACAAAAGCAATACTTGATTCAAGCTAAGAAAATATGATACAAATATCTCATCTGCAAACACTCAAAGGGCCTGAAGAGGACAGATGCATTGACTGTGTTCGAAATGGAATACTAATGTATTTCTTGAATACTTCTTGCATACCGCACAGTACGTACTGTAATGTGTGCACTATTTTTTAAGTATGTTAAAGAGAACACTTTATGCAATGACACATTACATTGCATATTTAACTCAATTAAACTGAGTGGTATCTAGTTATCTTTCTGAAATAAACACGCTTATATTGCACTTTTTCTAAGTCTGATCAGAGAATGAGTTGAGAAAATCAAGGTTGATATTACTTTTAGTGCATATGTCACACTGAAATGTAAGGTCAAGTTGAACACATTGTATTGTGGGACAGTATCTCAAGCACTGCTTTATAATGCAGATTATAGCACATGTAGTAAAGCCTGAATATTCCATGCATACAAAATTCACATTCTTTGCACGCTATACATAATACATACTGAACAAAAAATAGTATTAGTAGTTGGGTAGTATGCGATTTCGAACATAGTCATTGCCTTTTGAAAAACTGTGTAAGAATGAGATGCATGCTGGGAGCACTTACTTCATCAGCTTTACAAAACTCGCGCGCTCTCTCTCTCTCACACACACACACACACACACACACTTGCAAACACACAGTTATGAACACACATATTTAAACATGCACACATACACACCCCCCAAAAAAGAAAATACAACATTTTACATTTATACAAAAAAAAAAAAGAGTAATGTAAAATAACAGAATTTGTCTTCCATGTCCACTGTCTCAATGGTAATTCTATCATCACATCTGTTTAAGCTTGAACTGTATGGATAATGGTGGATAGATTCATATGCTGTGATGTTTATATTTTACAGTAGTTGACTATGTTTGGAGTGGAACACTAGCTTACTGCTTACTTCATACTGCCCAGTTTATGTATACTGCATACTATTTTAGTATGTCAAACAGCATCCATTATGCAACAATAAATGCTTCAAACAGTAGTATGCTACATTGTTGCTACATACCTTATTGATTCAGGAGTGAATGAAAATAAAAACGGTAAATCCGCATTTTCATAATCATTTTTTGGTGTTCCAATCAAATAATGAATCAAGAAGGGTTTTTAATTTTTCTAGTACATTAATCACACTGGAAATAGAGTGCTACAGGGATGGCGTATTTCTGTAGGCCAAAGCCTGGAAAGGAGTATTTTAGCACTTCCAGTTCTATTATTCTGAACAAAAGTATTTCATCACTGCATCACTCTATTGTACTGTAGGTTAAGTCAAAAGCATTGCAATGTGGGATACTGCATTCCACACAGCTCACTCAGGTTGTATGCTTAATACTTTTGCAAACGTAGTAATTCATCCGGGTGTTTTACACATACAGAAAATTCACAGCATACATACTATATATTGCAGAGATAGGCCGATGGCAACACAAAACTCATGACAGCTGAGCAATAAACGCAGCCACACGGACACATCAATTCAGCTCACACACGCTACAAAACCAGGCATATGAACAAAGGACATAGTCTTATAAAATAATGAAAAACAAAGAAACAACATGCAATTAAAAAAAATCATGCATGTTACGTATATCACCATTGTGCCAATATTGGCTATTTGTTTTTATTTATTTTGCCTAGACAAAATGACTTATTGTACTGAAAGACAGATCTGCATATCTTGTCAAGGCGATGCAGTACATAAAAACTGTTCATTTGCATAAACAAACTGACTTTTATTTGGTAACCTTTACCAGAAACCACTTTTGTAACAAGAATCACAATGTGAGATGCTGGCAAGCGAAGAGAGAGGGCGTATCAGTAAATATGTTCGTAAGTAAACGTCTTCACGTTGCTTGGTCACCAGGTAGAGAACTGCTTCACAGCGGGATGATAGCTGCCAAGCACAGAGACGCAGACAAGTAGGCAAGCAGAAAACAGGGAACTCCAAAAGCCCTTCATCTGCATAGTAAACAGTCCAACCGCACAAGTGATCCATTCAGAACTACTACAGAACACAGATGAAAGAGCAGCGACACTGCAGGCCATGCTGGGAAGAATGCGTGTTCAATGAATGATATTTCCCACCTACACACTGGAGTTTATGGTGTGTAAGAAAACACTGTAATCCATTGATCTCAGTGTTGATGATGCTTCACATGGACGAAGCGGTGGTTTGTGAAAGTGTACTCTGCAGCATATTCTGGCACACACGTTTGTTGACTATTAAGAAGGCAGGCGGATCCAGTTGTGCTTTCGGAAATCCAATTTATTTAATTTCCGCTTGATTTCAAACTAATCCCATTCATTCCATACCCTCAAGACACATTTCTATCGACAAAACGCCCAGTCATGACTTTCTTTAGTATAGTGGTTCTCAAACTTCCTTATCCCAATCCATAATTTTGCCAGACTGCTTTCATAGCTACTTTTAGCTAATGAGCCAAAAGTTTAAGTAGCCAATCACTAAAGATTTAGAACTACTCAGCAGGATGAAAATATAGGATAATCGGAGGTCTCAGGTAGGGATCATGTGATTGAGAAGAACCTCTTTGGTGCAGAGTACAACTGCCAACTCCTGGCTCTAAAGGGCCACCCGGAGATCAGGTTTTGACCCCAAATGCTGAATCCGCTCCCTGGTTTGTCACAGCAATGAAAAGTGGGCAGCCCATGCATGGAGTCAATAAAGCTAGCTGTCCAAGGTAGCAGAACGGTTGTACATGAATGTCTGTATTCACATATGTGCTGCGGGTTTGCATGTTGCAAGGACGCTTGTTCGCCGCTTTCAAGTCTTTATGTGCTTTTGTGGGTAGTGTATGTGGTTCTCCAGTGGGCATTTTTTGTGTATTTATGGACAGGCATGGCTAAGGCCACTCATGGTGATAACGTTTGCCATTCTTTTTCCGCTCTTTCTGCAGGTGCTCCAGTTCCGTCTCATACATCATCTCCTGCATCAGGTATTTCTCCCTGCGCATGCGATCACACAGGTCTTTGGGCATGTCTGGAATCATATGGGCTATGAAGGTCTTAATGCCAAACACCAGGTGCTATGGAGAATATAACAGACAATGGAAAAATCACAAACATGAAATAATCTTAGGTTGCATTGAAATGCTGAGAAGTAGCTAAATTAGCCTTGTGTGAAGGAAGACCAGTGCCATCAAAGTCCCATGACAAAGAGCACTTTAGAATTTCAGTAGTAATAGGTGATTTAGGTATTTTTTCATACTGTTTTAAGAATACTGCTTATTTGGACATTCTACTGATTTTTTCCAAAATAAACATATTCTCATGGTTCTTTGCCAGAATAAGTATATTTGCCAAAAGTCTGGCTCCCAAGATTTGATACATTGCGCTAGTGTTACCAGTTCCTCTCTGCCCACTCCAAGCATGGCTTGAATAGACAATAGCTGGCATGGGAGTCAGGCATGTTAACAAGGACGCTAAAAAACACAGTTTCTTGCATCAGTGGCTAATGCATCTCCCGAGGCCAGGAGAGTGAGGTTTACCTGCATACTGTAGTTATCACATACCAGTTGGACTCTGTTACACTCACCCTCCTAACCTCACTCCCATCCGGGTCATGGCACCACTGTAACACTCCAAGCGGAGTCTGAACAGTGATGGAAGTCAGGCACGTTAACAAGGACTCTAAAAGCTGCAGCCTCTAACGCCAGTCACTATTGTGCTTCCTGAGGCCAGGGAAGTGAGGTTTACCCACATAGTCTGTACTAGCTGGCCTCCATTACACTAGAACAGGGGTCTCCAAACTCGGTCCTGGAGGGCCGGTGTCCTGCAGAGTTTAGCTCCAACCCTAATTAAACACACCTGAACGAGCTAATCACGGTCTTACTAGGCATGCTAGAAACTTCCATGCAGGTGTGTTGAGGCAAGTTGGAGCTAAACTCTGCAGGACACAGGCCCCCCAGGACTGAGTTTGGAGACCCCTGCACTAGAACCTAGTAAGCTTTATCAAAGAACAGGTTTACTTTAACTACTTAAAATCACACATAGCTTGTAGTTTTGCAAGCTAAAATTTCAAAGTAGCTTCTCCAAGCCAACAATTTAAGGTGAGGCCAATGTAGGCACAATATGAACTTGAGGTATGGGCTCAACATGGTTTTGTCCATAGGTTTCTTATCATCTTTATCTGAATAAGCCCCACTTGAATTCCATGATGGCCCTATCTGAATTATCCTCATTATGGACTCTAAATGGGGTTTTACATGAGTTCCTTGTCGGTCTTGTCTGAATTAGCTCCAGTATGGACTTATTCAGATAGGTCCTACATGGAGCCTGTGGACAAACCCATTACGAGCCCATACCTCAAGTCCATTTTTTGTGCTTACACTGGCTCCCATGAAATGTTGGCTGAGATTGTTAATGGTGTAAAGCATTACTAAGATAATATTGTTAAATTGTTAAATAGCACTGACCTCAAATACTATGATGAAGGCTAATCTGGCAGCCAAAACATGCCAGAACTGCAGGGTGAAATCATAGGGTTCAGGACTCCATGGAGGCGCTCTGTAATCCCGATACCTGTAGAGGGGAATAAGACAAATTTACCTTGAGAAAAAGACAAAACCCAACTGAAGAACAAGCATATAACAACATGAAAATGTAGCATGAGTGTTGCCGTACCTGCAGTATCGAGGATGATAACTCCCATTTTTCAATTCACCCATATCAAAAACAGACAGGCTGTTGTTCAAGTATCCTCTTAGACATCTGTGTAAAGACACACAAAATGCAAATACACAGCATTAGCAACACAGAGATTCACACAAATTTATAATTGTATATGTCTAAATACAGTCAGTCCAATTTGACTTGAAGCAGATAATTTCCATAAAAATCTGTCAATTTCTGATTTTCAAAATAGTTTCCCAGAAATGCACTGATAATGCAAAAGGTGAAGCTGAACCATCTTGGCCACCACCCATCACCAATAGAGGTGCTAACCAAATAAATCTGCTCAGCTTTACAATGCACATGCCACTGGTGCGTTTGGCCCTGTAATTGAAGTCTTACTTCTCGTGTCGGTAACCCTTGTCCACACAGGGCCCATATTTGAAAGCATAGACAAAGCGAGGGATGTAATCCGAAGTGATGGCAATGACGAAGGCATTTGTTATGACAGCCACGACTCCAATTCCCTCCAGGATACCATGCCAGATACCTAATTAAAAAAAACAAAAAAACAATTCTATCAAATCAAAATATATTGAAATTTGTCAGAACAGATAACACATGAATCTATAAAGTAATCTGCTACATTAAAGAACATTAAAGGGTTAGTTCACCCAAAAATGAAAATTCTGTCATTGTTGAGGGTCAGAGAGCCCTCAGATTTCATCAAAAATATCTTAAATTGTGTTCCGAAGATGAACGAAGGTCTTACGAGTTTGGAACAACACGAGGGTGAGTAATTAATGACAGAATTTTCATTTTTGGGTGAACTAACCCTTTAAGAGTTGATGTATCCTATTTATTGTGAATATTCATGCTATATCAATCTATATTTACAACAGACTAAATTAAGTTAACTCTTGTGTTTCTTGCATTTAGATTGGAATAAACTGACACCAGGCTAATTGAGGGGAAAAGGACCAACCGATGTCAGTAGCGCGAGCGGGCATCGGTCTCCTCCACTGCGTGACAAACTTGTAGGCGTCTAATCGGATCTCGATGATGTTGTTGAGCAGAGCAAGCAGAGGAGCCAGAGGAAATGCCGCCACAAAGATTGTAGTGAAACCAAACTGTAGAACTGTACAGAAAACAGACGAAACTTGCAACCCGTCTAGATTACAAGCAATCACTCACACAAATGCTTGCACAATGCATTGCAAGCATGCCGCCCTGATGAACATTCTTACTGTAATATGTTTTTGTGTTACTGTGGTGGTAACAAATCTCAGTACTCGAGGGCAAAGCATCTTCAACCATCAGTTACATTAATTTAGATGTGTTATTATTAAGGCAGCTATTATCATGACGGTTTAACTAACTTAAACTAGGTAACTAACTTCGGCTTCAGCATGACAGAAAATTACGCACTTCAGAAGATCTCACAGTAGGTGTTGTCGAGCAGGACTCACCCATCTCCAGATACTCGTCCACCAGGCCATGTGCGTTCATGGGCTGCAGGTTCCAGTCTCTATCCCACTGCGGCAGCTTTTCTTTACTCTTATTCTGCTCTCCTGCTCGTTTCATCTTACGCCGGGACCACCAGTTCTGCAGCAGCCTGAGCAAGGAACAAAAGTGGGAAAAAACACTTTAAATTTGATAATGAAGAGTGATGGTTATGGCCAAATAATAAATAATCAAGTACCTGAGTAGTACATGTGCTTTAGTATGCTAGTCAGCAAACTAGTGTACTTCTTCAAAGCACAACAAAAGATTATTAAAGGGGTCATATGATGTTGCTAAAAAGAACATTATTTGAACAGAACAGCCGGCATTGTAGTCTACTCTACCAGGATCAGTTAAAGGGGTCATATGATGCGATTTCATTTTTTCCTTTCTCTTTGGAGTGTTACAAGCTCTTGGTGCATAAAGAAGATCTGTAAAGTTGCAAAGACTAAAGTCTCAAATCCAAAGAGATATTCTTTACATTTCTCTCTGTACTGCAGGGTTGGCAAAATCAGTCAGCCGTAAGCGCAGTGGACTGGAACTAAGGACAAACTCTCTCTTTGAATGTTCAGTGCAGCAAACACCTCCTGTTCGGGCTAATAATTAAGTAACACAGACCTCTGTGTTCATACACTCAATAACAATGTCGGATCTTATGAAATAAAGTGTATAAAGAAAGATAAAGAAAGGCATGACAAAGTGACATGAATAAATCTGTAAATCTGACTACTGTGTAAGTTTAGGGGTTAAGAAAGAAGCAATAAAATCAAACAAAATGCCATTTACACCAGCTCCATCTGAGAGGAAAATGGGTTTACAAGAGTAATCTGACATGCCACCTGCATTGTGATAAACACAATATACAATACTGTGTGATTCGAACATGACAGGAGGGAGACTAAACAGAATTCAGAATCAGTTAAATCGACAATACAACATTTGTTGCTAGCAAAGTGTTTTATAGTCCGAACATATGAACACAGAGCAGCTTTTTCCCAGACTTTGCGATTGTTTAACAATCTTGTGTTTTAAGATTGCAGGAGGGCCCGATCATCATGTTTCATGGCCTCCACAGGTCTGACGCCACATACTCACGGATAGCCCAGCTCCATGAAGTTATTCCAGATCTGTTTCAACACCATAATCACTCCCATCTGTAGGCATAAGTCAATCAGACAACCACTGGGATGACACTAAAAAAAAAAAAAAAACATATACATTTTGGTTACCCTTGTTAAATAGAAGTACACTTTAGCACATTTTACAAAAATAATATTATTAAGGAAATAATATACTTTAAAAGGATAAACTTAAGTGTAAACTGAATGTAATGTTCTTTGACACTTAATTGCATTTAATTAATTATAAAGTCTAAATTTATAATAAATGCATTTCATATAATTTTAGAGTGTTTTGACCCACTAAAGGACTGTATATGTGTAGTACTTTATTTCCTGTCCGGTTCCGCATGTACATACCATGTAGCTGTTACAATAACTAGGTAATAACTAGGTACTAACCCTGAACCTATCCCTAAACCTAACCTTAACCCATGTAGTTACCTTACATTACAGTACTTTTTATGTAACTACACTGTAAGTACACATAAGTGCACATACTGTAAATAAAGTTATTTCATAATTATTTCTATTGTCTTTGAAACATGGTTAAAATGTTCTGCTGAATGTACTGGCAAGAATTCATGGTAAACTAAAATATATTACAATGTCATTCCCATTGACACTCATATGTGTATTTAAATATTTATAATAATTACATATGGTTACACTTTAATTTAAGGTGTCCTTGTTACAGTGTAATTATACATTTAAGTACTGAGTAATATTAATTAACTACATGTACTTACTATATGGTGTAATGTGGTGTTTTGGGTTGTGTTTCTTGTTCATGTTTTCATGTCTTTTATTTTGGAGTTTAATCATGGTCCCTGTTTGTGTCATGCTTCCCTTGCCCTCATGTATTCATGCCATTGGTTCTCTTGTTCATTGTGCCATGTTATTTAGTAAGTCGTGGCCTAATGGTCGTGGCCTAATGGTCACGGCCTAATGTCATGGCCTAATGGTTAGAGAGTCAGACTCGTAACCCAAAGGTTGCGGGTTCGAGTCTCGCACCAGCAGGGATTGTAGGTGGGGGGAGTGAATGTACAGCGCTCTCTCCCACCTTCCATGCCACGACTGAGGTGCCCTTGAGCAAGGCACCGAACCCCCAACTGCTCCCCGGGTGCCGCAGCATAAATGGCTGCCCACTGCTCCGGGTGTGTGTTCACGGTGTGTGTGTGTTCACTGCTGTGTGTGTGCACTAAGGATGGGTTAAATGCAGAGCACTAATTCCTAGTATGGGTAACCATACTTGGCCACATGTCACGTCACTTGTCGTCACTTGTAAGTACATGTAACATGTGTAACAAGGACACCTTAAAATAAAGTGTTACCTTACGTATTTGTAATGGTAAAGTTGCAGTTTAGTACATTTAAAACATATTAACTTTTAATTGTAATACTGAATAACACACAAAATTATACATGCTCTACATGCTAGTCATCACATCAAAATAAAAGTACTTCCTTAAAACACAACAAAAATGAGTAAAATTGTGATTTTAAAATATACTTTAAAGTAAAACTTTTAATTTGATAATAGCACTTTTTAAAAGTAGGGTGTGTAATCTAAGAGGACTCTTTCTGTAATTACACTTAAGTGGCCTTTTATTTCATTAAAATAATACTGTCTGCAAGTGCAGTTCTTAAGATTAAGATTTCTAAGTTTTGAATTCAATACACTTAAGCACATTTGTTTTTCACAAGGGCGCTTTTGATTATATTACATGCTGTACACAGACTAGATCTAAATCAGTACACTAGTGTTATGAGCAAACACAGTTATGTTGAGGCAATTATGAGAGAGTCTGCACTGAATAATGACCGTTTTTATTGAAATCTCATGGCAGTTGCATAACTGAGGCCGATATTTGAAAGGGGAATGTTGATCGTGCCGAAGGGCAATAATAACCAAGTGTGAGAAAACTCATTACCGCCTCGTCTCACCCACCTCCTCCATCCTCCACCGGTGAAACAGCTTATTATAGTCACCCGGCCTGCCAGCAAACCTGTGGATTACACACACATCACAATAACACATGTGACATTAGCTTTGAAATTCAATTAGCCATGCTATTGTGACGGAGGCGGTTGTGTTAGCATGTGCGCTAGCGCCACGAAGTTCCTGTATGAGTCGATGAACAGATCTCAAGTGGTACAATCTGGGCGAATGAACAATTCAATCAAGTACTGAACAATGCATCGACAAGATCAAGAGTTGCTTACCTTCCTAAAAAGAAAGCGATGTAGAAGGTCGAGCTGTTGAGATTGACGAACTGGAAGAGGAACATTTTGAGGGCAAAGCTGTTTTCCCATTCTGACTCTGTCCGTGGATGTTCTAGATCACAAGTGAGCGGTATTTTAGCCATGCACAGCATGTTACAGGCATGAGGAAAATTTCTCACAGACCGCAAGAATTTTACACTCACTCAATCAATAGTAACCTTGAATCAATACTTACCCAGGTTTGTAAGTAGGTAGGCCACTTTCTCATAGACCTGATGGGTAAAAGAAAATCCACTCAGTAGCATTACAGAGAAGGATGAAAATAAATAAATAAATGCCATAAATAATACATTTAATACATGGTTTATAATAACCAACAAGTTGTTAATAGAACATACATTACCACTCAAAAGTTTGGGGTCATTCATTCATTCATTCACTTTTAAAAGACATTAATAATTTTATTCGATAAGTATGCATTTATCAAGAGAGACAGTATAATGTTACAAATTATTTCCATTAAAAAAAAAAGCTGCCCTTTTGAACTTTCTGTTTATCAAAGCATTCTAAAAATGTATCGTGGTTTCTGCACAAATATGACGCAGCACAACTGTTAATAACTGATAATAATCAGCAATGTTTCTTGAGCAGCAAATCAGCATATTAGAATGATTTCTGAAGATCATGTGACACTGAAGACTGGAGTAATGATGCTGGAAATTCAGCTTTGATGATCATAATACATTTTACAATATATTAAAATAGAAAACTGTTAAGTTGTAATAATATTTCACAATATAACCATCTTTACTGCATTTTTGTCAAATAAATGCAGCTTTAGTGAGCATCTTCTTTTAAAAAACGTAAAAACACACACACAAAAAAAAAAAACTTACTAAGCCCAAACTTTTGTAAGTTAATGTAAGTTGCTATATTTCCAACTAAGTTGCAATGCTATTATTAGAGAAAGTGGCATTTTCATCTCTTGTCTTCAGGAAAATAAAATTGTCACATTGGTGCCACATAGAAATGGAAATTAGGTTGTTACCGCCCAGAAATCCACTCTTTTATTGAATCAATGACTTGCTGTTTTAAGGATGCAGACAAAACGCTGTAATAAAGTTTACGTTTGCTGGCAATCGCCTTATGTTTTATGTCTGGGAGCGACAGCATGTAATAGTAGTCAATCATTTTGATGGTTTCATATTGAGGCTCTGTTTTTTTTAGAATAACCAGAGCAACATCTGAGATGCTCTGAAATGAGAAATGTAAAAAAAAGGCGAATGTCACATGACTTTTTTTGATTGGCCGGTGCCGTGAAAACAGCCATGCCACGAAAACCACATTGGATCTCATGGATTGACAACACATAAATTATACTGAATATTGTTGTTGTTATTATTATTAATACTAGTGCTGTCAAACGATTAATCGTGATTAATCGCATCCAAAATAAAAGTTTTTGTTTGCATAATATAAGTGTGTGTTCTGAGTATATTTATTATGTATATATAAAAACACATACTGTACATTTATTTTGAAAATATTTACATGTATTTACATGTCTATATTTATATTCATATAATTTATATTATAAATAAATATACTTAATATATAAATGTAACATTTTTCTGAAATGTATACAAGCATGTGTGTGTATTTACATACACATAATAAATATACAGTACACACATATACAGTATATTATGCAAACAAAAACTTTTATTTTGGATGCGATTAATCGCGATTAATCGTTTGACAGCACTAATTAACGCTGACAATATTATAATATATTCCATGATATGCTTTATTTTATTCCCATGGTACCATTTCAGGAGAGAGAAAATATCAGTTATTTTTTTTTATTTTGTAATAATCGTTTTATTGCTTCAAAGCGTGTTTTGCTTTCATTTGATTTCTTTTGGCAAAGCCTTTTTTCTCTTTTTGTGTGAAACTTTCGTGCAAAAACTTGGTCAATTTTTGTTCAGGGATGCCTTTATTGTGTCTCTGCCTTCAGGACTAACCACATTCAGAGACATGATGATCATGAAGTTGATGCAGACTCCAGTGCCTGATGTGGCGAATTGCCAGTTCTTCTTCACAAACTCCCACTGGAAGGAAGCAAACTTCTCCATGGCAATGAGCCGGAACACCACCACGGCGAACACGGCTGTCAGGACCAGAGAGATCTGGAAGAAAGATGACGAGAGGTGAACGAGGTGTCAGATTGGAATATTATAAATAGATGGATCTATATCGGAATCTTGCAGAAGTTAGGTATAGTTTTGATATGCATTGCCTTTTAATTCAAGGCCACCAGAGGGAGACAGTTATTTATGGTATAGTGCAGCTTTATGATCTAACTTTAATCAATAATAATCATATTTAAAGTGTTTATTTGTTTTCATTTTAAATATTCTTTAGGGTGACAAATAGGGTTCGTAACTGATGATGGTGATGGATGCTTATGGATTTTCATAACATTCAGTTGTGACGTCTGCACTCTTTTGCATGTGTGGATAAAACACCGCTATACAATATGTAACATATGCATCATACCAAGTACAAATGCATCTTAAGAGGATAATTTTGTCTGCAAAAATCTGCAATTCTACCTTTTCATGGCCTGTACACAGATGTGGCGTACATGATTTGGCTTTTGTGTTATTGCAGTGTAATTACACAAAAGAGTATCGAGTAATATTATTTATTCTGGTTACACTTTATTTTAAGGTGTCCTTGTGACAGTGTAACTATACATTTAAGTACTGATTATATTAATTAACTACATGTGCTTACTATATGGTTAGAGTTTGGCCTACGGTTACTTGCATGTAATTATGCATAATTTAGTGTTATTATAATAGTAAGAACATGTAACGTGTGTAACAACGACACCTTAAAATAAAGTGTTACCCCGAAAACATTACTTATTGAATGTAATGCTCTCAGCAGCCGGTTATGAAATAATGGTTACATTTTATTTTAAGATGTCATTGTTATGCAATTAAGTACCGAGTAACATTAATTCATAACTTGTACTAACAATATGGTAAGGGTTAGGATAAAGGTTTGTTTTAGGGGTAACTGCATGCAATTATGCATAATTTACTGTTATTACTATAATAAGTACATGTAACACGTGAAACAAAGACACTGCAAAATAAAACATATTTTCTAAATATTTTCCATTCCTTCGTCTGCAAAATTAAATTTCTAAAATATTTGTGTAACACTCAGTTTTGCAGTACGCTTGTTACACGATGTATTTACTATAGTAATAACAGCAAATTATGAACAATTATAAGCAATTAACCAAACTTTACCCTAACAATATAGTAAGCTAAAATGTTAATTAATTATACGTATTTCTACAAGGACTTCTTAAAATAAACCAGTGTTTGTGAAATTGTTAAGAAACAAAAGGAAGTGAAACCAGAATAGTTAAATTCCGCACAATTCTCGTCCCGATTTTCATGACGGGGTGGTGATTATTCTGATCTGCTTGTTGTAGCTTTAGGAAAAATTCGAACACAGAGTCCTACCATGAAGAAGATTCCCGAAACTGACACCATGAGTCGGCTGAGTTTGTCTGTGAAGGGCTGGAAGGGGTCTGGTTTCCCTGAGATGGCGTTTACTCTCTCCTTCCGGGAGTATTTGGCTTCAAACTGGGGCCGTAGTTCCTCCTTTAAAAAAAAAAAAACACACACACACACACATCATATTACTCTTGAAAGACTTGCTTGAAGATCTTTACTCAGATCTCATGAATGATTCTCATCACACGCAGATGTTCAACATCATCATCTGTTTTGGTTGGGCATGATGATGTCAATCCAGAGGCTGTTTACATGAGCTCAATGAGTTAACATGAGACACTTCAATGCCTCAACATGAGATATATTTATTAGTAGTACAGTCCACAATATGATATTTAAATATAGAAGGGATTGTATACAGCAGCAGTTCTCAAACTTTTCAGGCCAGTTATCACATCTGATCAAATCACACCATCCAAGTATCACCTAGTCACCATTTTACTGATCAGTGTTCCGCACTTTCAATGTAAGAACGTAGGCTGAATATTAGAAACACAAAAAATATAATAGGATTCACTCAAAAATTAAAATTCTGTCATTATTTACTCAACCATTTGTTTTTCCAAACCCATATATCTTTCTTTCTTTCATAGAGCAAAACAGAAGATAATTTCAAGACTGTTCATGCTGCTCTTTTCCATACAATGATCTGGCACTGTTCTAAAATAGCCAAAAAGCACTCTAAAAATATCATAAAAGTAGTCCATGCAAGTAGTGTGCTACATTCCAAGCCTACTGAAGAAATGTGATAGGCTTATGACCAGGTTTATGACCAAAGTCATTACTTGTTAAAAAAAAAAATAATAATAAAAAAATAAAAAAGCCTTTTTGTAGCTCTCAAATTTTACCATTTGTGTGCCAAGAAGAAAGAAAGACAAGGACAAAGACGATGTTAGTAGGTAAATAAGGGCAGAACTTTTGTTTTTGGGTGAACTGATTAGAAATTAGAAACAAAATATTTGGGCCACTGGAAGGAAGCAAACTTCTCCATGGCAATGAGCCGGAACACCACCACGGCGAACACGGCTGTCAGGACCAGAGAGATCTGGAAGAAAGATGACGAGAGGTGAACGAGGTGTCAGATTGGAATATTATAAATAGATGGATCTATATCGGAATCTTGCAGAAGTTAGGTATAGTTTTGATATGCATTGCCTTTTAATTCAAGGCCACCAGAGGGAGACAGTTATTTATGGTATAGTGCAGCTTTATGATCTAACTTTAATCAATAATAATCATATTTAAAGTGTTTATTTGTTTTCATTTTAAATATTCTTTAGGGTGACAAATAGGGTTCGTAACTGATGATGGTGATGGATGCTTATGGATTTTCATAACATTCAGTTGTGACGTCTGCACTCTTTTGCATGTGTGGATAAAACACCGCTATACAATATGTAACATATGCATCATACCAAGTACAAATGCATCTTAAGAGGATAATTTTGTCTGCAAAAATCTGCAATTCTACCTTTTCATGGCCTGTACACAGATGTGGCGTACATGATTTGGCTTTTGTGTTATTGCAGTGTAATTACACAAAAGAGTATCGAGTAATATTATTTATTCTGGTTACACTTTATTTTAAGGTGTCCTTGTGACAGTGTAACTATACATTTAAGTACTGATTATATTAATTAACTACATGTGCTTACTATATGGTTAGAGTTTGGCCTACGGTTACTTGCATGTAATTATGCATAATTTAGTGTTATTATAATAGTAAGAACATGTAACGTGTGTAACAACGACACCTTAAAATAAAGTGTTACCCCGAAAACATTACTTATTGAATGTAATGCTCTCAGCAGCCGGTTATGAAATAATGGTTACATTTTATTTTAAGATGTCATTGTTATGCAATTAAGTACCGAGTAACATTAATTCATAACTTGTACTAACAATATGGTAAGGGTTAGGATAAAGGTTTGTTTTAGGGGTAACTGCATGCAATTATGCATAATTTACTGTTATTACTATAATAAGTACATGTAACACGTGAAACAAAGACACTGCAAAATAAAACATATTTTCTAAATATTTTCCATTCCTTCGTCTGCAAAATTAAATTTCTAAAATATTTGTGTAACACTCAGTTTTGCAGTACGCTTGTTACACGATGTATTTACTATAGTAATAACAGCAAATTATGAACAATTATAAGCAATTAACCAAACTTTACCCTAACAATATAGTAAGCTAAAATGTTAATTAATTATACGTATTTCTACAAGGACTTCTTAAAATAAACCAGTGTTTGTGAAATTGTTAAGAAACAAAAGGAAGTGAAACCAGAATAGTTAAATTCCGCACAATTCTCGTCCCGATTTTCATGACGGGGTGGTGATTATTCTGATCTGCTTGTTGTAGCTTTAGGAAAAATTCGAACACAGAGTCCTACCATGAAGAAGATTCCCGAAACTGACACCATGAGTCGGCTGAGTTTGTCTGTGAAGGGTTGGAAGGGCTCTGGTTTCCCTGAGATGGGGTTCACTCTCTCCTTCCGGGAGTATTTGGCTTCAAACTGGGGCCGTAGTTCCTCCTTTAAAAAAAAAAAAACACACACACACACACATCATATTACTCTTGAAAGACTTGCTTGAAGATCTTTACTCAGATCTCATGAATGATTCTCATCACACGCAGATGTTCAACATCATCATCTGTTTTGGTTGGGCATGATGATGTCAATCCAGAGGCTGTTTACATGAGCTCAATGAGTTAACATGAGACACTTCAATGCCTCAACATGAGATATATTTATTAGTAGTACAGTCCACAATATGATATTTAAATATAGAAGGGATTGTATACAGCAGCAGTTCTCAAACTTTTCAGGCCAGTTATCACATCTGATCAAATCACACCATCCAAGTATCACCTAGTCACCATTTTACTGATCAGTGTTCCGCACTTTCAATGTAAGAACGTAGGCTGAATATTAGAAACACAAAAAATATAATAGGATTCACTCAAAAATTAAAATTCTGTCATTATTTACTCAACCATTTGTTTTTCCAAACCCATATATCTTTCTTTCTTTCATAGAGCAAAAAAGAAGATAATTTCAAGACTGTTCATGCTGCTCTTTTCCATACAATGATCTGGCACTGTTCTAAAATAGCCAAAAAGCACTCTAAAAATATCATAAAAGTAGTCCATGCAAGTAGTGTGCTACATTCCAAGCCTACTGAAGAAATGTGATAGGCTTATGACCAGGTTTATGACCAAAGTCATTACTTGTTAAAAAATAAAAAATAAAAAAATAAAAAAATAAAAAAGCCTTTTTGTAGCTCTCAAATTTTACCATTTGTGTGCCAAGAAGAAAGAAAGACAAGGACAAAGACGATTTTAGTAGGTAAATAAGGGCAGAACTTTTGTTTTTGGGTGAACTGATTAGAAATTAGAAACAAAATATTTGGGG
>NW_015640057.1:833860-840199 GCF_001515625.1 Sinocyclocheilus rhinocerous
GTATCACCTAGTCACCATTTTACTAATCAGTGTTCCGCACTTTCAATGTAAGAACGTAGGCTGAATATTAGAAACTCAAAAAATATAATAGGATTCACTTCTGTCATTATTTACTCAACCATTTGTTTTTCCAAACCCATATATCTTTCTTTCTTTCATAGAGCAAAAAAGAAGATAATTTCAAGACTGTTCATGCTGCTCTTTTCCATACAATGATCTGGCACTGTTCTAAAATAGCCAAAAAGCACTCTAAAAATATCATAAAAGTAGTCCATGCAAGTAGTGTGCTACATTCCAAGCCTACTGAAGAAATGTGATAGGCTTATGACCAGGTTTATGACCAAAGTCATTACTTGTTAAAAAATAAAAAATAAAAAAATAAAAAAATAAAAAAGCCTTTTTGTAGCTCTCAAATTTTACCATTTGTGTGCCAAGAAGAAAGAAAGACAAGGACAAAGACGATGTTAGTAGGTAAATAAGGGCAGAACTTTTGTTTTTGGGTGAACTGATTAGAAATTAGAAACAAAATATTTGGGGGAAGTGAAAAAAAAAATCTATTTAAATAAATTGGTGTTGCATACACATGCTGCTACACTACATCTACACTAAGCACTAATAAGGAGTTCTTAAATGCACAATAAACCCATAAACATATTTAATAACTACAATATCAGCAATGAAAATGTGTACTGCTTTTGAAATAGTCTTCTATGAATATCTAAGGGAAAATAGAGTGCCGCAGTGATGATGCATTTTTGTATGGCAACCTGGAAGTTAGCATCACCCTGGTTCCCTCAACAAAAAACACAAACCTTATTTCACACATACCTTTTTTCCAAAAACCCATTCAATAAACTTCAGGACAATGAAACCGGAAGTGCTGAAGTGCTAACACGTTTACCGGTTTTGGCCTACAAAAGTACATCATCCCCACAGGAAAAGAGGATTGTGTAGCACTGTTAGTGCATGAACCACAGTTTGAGAACCACTGTTATACAGAAACTAGCAGCAGCAGAAATCTACAGTGCAACAAATGCAAACACCAGACGTTCAGCAGGTAACAGCCATATCTGATCGCTTTGATCTCTGGATTATTTTGAGGTGTTTCCTCAAACGCATTACACATTCACACAGCACACACACACACAAAATAAAAATACACAGAACATCAATTCGCCATCACTCTGCACATGCTGATGATATGTGGTTCACGAAGAGCTGTTCACACTGAGATTTTATCACAGGAAGTTGGAAGGCGAATGTACTTCTGGCCTTAACTGGAAAATACGTTTTCAAATGTGTTTCTATTTTGACAACAAATAATACATCATATGATTAGAATAAACGATTATTAATTCATGAACTAAGTGCACTCAGAATGCTATGTAAGCCTGTTTCCACCACTGAATAAAAAAACAATAAAAAAAGGTAATTGCGACTTTTCATCTGAAAATTCGTACTTTTCTTACATTCTTACTTTTTTCCTTGCAAATCTGACTTTTTTATCAGAATTACATGATAGAAACTCGCAATTGTGAGTTATAAAGTCAGAATTGCGAGGTTTAAAGAAAACAGTAAGTCTTATTTTCCCTCAGAATCGGACTTTATAACTCACAATTATGGGTTTTTATCTCACAATTCTTAGAAAAGAAGTCAGAATTGCAAGAAAAAAGCTGGAATCACAAGATATAAATTCGCAATTGTGAGAAAAATGTCAGAATTTTGAGATGTAAACTCACAAGATAAAAAGTCAGAATAAAAGTTGCAATTACTTTTTTTTATTGTTTATGAATTGGTGGAAATTCCATAGAATTCCAGTTCATTGAATGTAGGCAAAGAAAAATCATTTTTATCATTTTTTAAGAAACAACACAGGCACATTGGAAATACATGCCTCTACCTACATTTTTGCAAAATGTCAAAAATGTCAAAATTTATACAGTTAATACCGCATTTTCTAGCTCAAATGAACACTATTGGTGGTAAAACAAACAACTTTTACTCCTTTTCTTTTTTATGATTACAGGGTACACGTATTTCTACAAGGACTTCTTAAAATAAACCAGTGTTTGTGAAATTGTTAAGAAACAAAAGGAAGTGAAACCAGAATAGTTAAATTCCGCACAATTCTCGTCCCGATTTTCATGACGGGGTGGTGATTATTCTGATCTGCTTGTTGTAGCTTTAGGAAAAATTCGAACACAGAGTCCTACCATGAAGAAGATTCCCGAAACTGACACCATGAGTCGGCTGAGTTTGTCTGTGAAGGGTTGGAAGGGCTCTGGTTTCCCTGAGATGGGGTTCACTCTCTCCTTCCGGGAGTATTTGGCTTCAAACTGGGGCCGTAGTTCCTCCTTTAAAAAAAAAAAAACACACACACACACACATCATATTACTCTTGAAAGACTTGCTTGAAGATCTTTACTCAGATCTCATGAATGATTCTCATCACACGCAGATGTTCAACATCATCATCTGTTTTGGTTGGGCATGATGATGTCAATCCAGAGGCTGTTTACATGAGCTCAATGAGTTAACATGAGACACTTCAATGCCTCAACATGAGATATATTTATTAGTAGTACAGTCCACAATATGATATTTAAATATAGAAGGGATTGTATACAGCAGCAGTTCTCAAACTTTTCAGGCCAGTTATCACATCTGATCAAATCACACCATCCAAGTATCACCTAGTCACCATTTTACTGATCAGTGTTCCGCACTTTCAATGTAAGAACGTAGGCTGAATATTAGAAACACAAAAAATATAATAGGATTCACTCAAAAATTAAAATTCTGTCATTATTTACTCAACCATTTGTTTTTCCAAACCCATATATCTTTCTTTCTTTCATAGAGCAAAAAAGAAGATAATTTCAAGACTGTTCATGCTGCTCTTTTCCATACAATGATCTGGCACTGTTCTAAAATAGCCAAAAAGCACTCTAAAAATATCATAAAAGTAGTCCATGCAAGTAGTGTGCTACATTCCAAGCCTACTGAAGAAATGTGATAGGCTTATGACCAGGTTTATGACCAAAGTCATTACTTGTTAAAAAATAAAAAATAAAAAAATAAAAAAATAAAAAAGCCTTTTTGTAGCTCTCAAATTTTACCATTTGTGTGCCAAGAAGAAAGAAAGACAAGGACAAAGACGATGTTAGTAGGTAAATAAGGGCAGAACTTTTGTTTTTGGGTGAACTGATTAGAAATTAGAAACAAAATATTTGGGGGAAGTGAAAAAAAAAATCTATTTAAATAAATTGGTGTTGCATACACATGCTGCTACACTACATCTACACTAAGCACTAATAAGGAGTTCTTAAATGCACAATAAACCCATAAACATATTTAATAACTACATTATCAGCAATGAAAATGTGTACTGCTTTTGAAATAGTCTTCTATGAATATCTAAGGGAAAATAGAGTGCCGCAGTGATGATGCATTTTTGTATGGCAACCTGGAAGTTAGCATCACCCTGGTTCCCTCAACAAAAAACACAAACCTTATTTCACACATACCTTTTTTCCAAAAACCCATTCAATAAACTTCAGGACAATGAAACCGGAAGTGCTAAAGTGCTAACACGTTTACCGGTTTTGGCCTACAAAAGTACATCATCCCCACAGGAAAAGAGGATTGTGTAGCACTGTTAGTGCATGAACCACAGTTTGAGAACCACTGTTATACAGAAACTAGCAGCAGCAGAAATCTACAGTGCAACAAATGCAAACACCAGACGTTCAGCAGGTAACAGCCATATCTGATCGCTTTGATCTCTGGATTATTTTGAGGTGTTTCCTCAAACGCATTACACATTCACACAGCACACACACACACAAAATAAAAATACACAGAACATCAATTCGCCATCACTCTGCACATGCTGATGATATGTGGTTCACGAAGAGCTGTTCACACTGAGATTTTATCACAGGAATTTGGAAGGCAAATGTACTTCTGGCCACGGTGTACAGTATATTCCCACTACTGGATGCCCAAATGATATTGGTGTGCTGTGCAACGGGCCTTAACTGGAAAATATGTTTTCAAATGTGTTTCTATTTTGACAACAAATAGTACATCATATGATTAGAATAAACGATTATTAATTCATGAACTAAGTGCACTCAGAATGCTATGTAAGCCTGTTTCCACCACTGAATAAAAAAACAATAAAAAAAGGTAATTGCGACTTTTCATCTGAAAATTCGTACTTTTCTTACATTCTTACTTTTTTCCTTGCAAATCTGACTTTTTTATCAGAATTACATGATAGAAACTCGCAATTGTGAGTTATAAAGTCAGAATTGCGAGGTTTAAAGAAAACAGTAAGTCTTATTTTCCCTCAGAATCGGACTTTATAACTCACAATTATGGGTTTTTATCTCACAATTCTTAGAAAAGAAGTCAGAATTGCAAGAAAAAAGCTGGAATCACAAGATATAAATTCGCAATTGTGAGAAAAATGTCAGAATTTTGAGATGTAAACTCACAAGATAAAAAGTCAGAATAAAAGTTGCAATTACTTTTTTTTATTGTTTATGAATTGGTGGAAATTCCATAGAATCCCAGTTCATTGAATGTAGGCAAAGAAAAATCATTTTTTCTGCTCACAAAGAAACAACACAGGCACATTGGAAATACATGCCTCTACCTACATTTTTGCAAAATGTCAAAAACTTACCTATACTTACAATTCACTGCAGTTTTCAGCTGAAATGAACACTGGTTTTGAACATTCCTTTTCACACAAATTATGATTACAGGGACAGATTAGATTAATAAAGACTTATTTTCGTATGGTTATTTGCACAATATAATGTTGTAACCTCATAACACTTTTACCATAGTGCATGATTTGTAAACTAATATATTTTGATGTTAGCATCACATTACCAGCTCAACATATAACTTTTCTTACAAACTTGCTCGATAGCTCACCCGGTGCAGCAGGAGCACTCAGGTGCAAGTCCTATGAAACACCATTCATAAACGAGCTCAAAGCCTCAAGCAAATGTGTTTTTCATCCCACATTTACTTTTTGTTAACACTAAACATGCAAGAAGCAATGTAATATCATTCTGCGAAAAAGTTTTTCCAATGAGCCTGGGTTGCAGTAAAATTAACGCCTCTTAGGTCTGTTAAATATCTACAGGAGACGGATATGCATGAACTTAAACTTTTCCCAACTCAACAATGGCACGCATCAACAGATGCTTTGTCAAAACTAATCGCTGTCAGTGTGAACACCCTTGAGTCGTTTTCACATTAGGAGCAAGGCATGCACAACACAACATGATACGGTAGGAGGCACACTCACAGAACACACCATGACACAGGATTTATACTATAGGAAATACAACAGACAGCACATAGATTGGCCACACACCAGTTACAGTTGCTCATGAACTTAATGGTCATTTTAACAGGTCTCAAAAGATTCTGATATTTCTAAAGAAACGATTTCAGCTCAAAGTCGATTTAAACAGGAAAGCAGGCTCACCTCTTCTTCCTCCCAGTCAATCAAATCCCAGTCGTATGTTAGCTCCGCCCTTCTCCTCTTCCAGAACTCAAGGAATACGGTGGCTGTGATAGCACAAGAGGAAGTGGTAAGACGCCAACACAAGCGCTTTCAGATATGTAAAGTTACCAGGCTCACCTAGGTAAGGTGACTAAAGAAGGTCATCTTAGGCCCAAACATATACATCAAAACAAGTGCTTTAATTATGCAAGCTCAATTTCAGGCATCATTAGGATCATAAATCTCCTTGCCGAAAGGAACACTGTTGTGGGCATTTGCATAGTCGTTTTCTAGGTCAATTACTGTCAATAACAACTGGCGAGGAAGTTTGTTGAAGTTCAACATGTTTATAGCCCATTTAATCCCATTTGTGTCCAAAGTTTCGAAGGGTCTAAAAGATGTTGTTGATGTATTCTGTCAACGGAACATAAAAGGACTGACTGCTTATAAATGCATGTGGGAAATGTTTACATGTTGTAAATAGTCGCATGACCAGAGCTGTTTTGTATTTCCCTTTATGAAAGTGCTGATGCTGTGCCAAAGTTCAAAAAATCAATATGAAAAACCTGATATAATATAGATACAACTCCCACATTTGGTTCATATGACATTTAATGCAATGGTTCTCAACCAGGGAGCCAGGGCCCACTATGGGACTGTGGCAAACTTCAAGGGGGAACCTAGTAGTGTTGTTTTTGGCGGCCTGTTTTAATTTTAGTTTTAGTCTAGTCTTTGTGTGAAGCTGTCATTTTAGTTTTTATTAGTTTTAGTCACGTTCCTACTATTTTTAGTCTAGTCTAGTTTTAGTC
>NW_015640057.1:840274-842363 GCF_001515625.1 Sinocyclocheilus rhinocerous
TTTTTTGAACATTTTAGCAATTTAAAAATATATAAAAAAATATTTTTTACACGGCACCCCTGCTCTCGACAGATGCGGCACCCCGGTTGGGAAACACTGTTTTAAATAATGCCGCGAGTGGGGCTTGAGGAAGTGGTGTCGCCTGCGTCTGCGCAGTGCGACCTGATGCAGCCCCTGAAGTGAGAAATACTGCAAAATAATAATAATAATAACGCGACTAAACGAGACGAAATAACGTTATAACATTTCGTTTCGTCTCGTTTTGGTCAACGAAAATGAAGAGACATTTTAGCATAGCTTTTATTTTGTAAACCACATTTAGTCTCGTTTTTATTCGTCAACAATATTGCATTATACATTTAATTATAGTCATCGTCACATGACCAGCATTTACGTTGCGTCTCGTCTTCGTCACGTGATAAAGGTTCGTTGACGACGATATTTAGTCATAATTTTCGTCGACGAAAGCAACACTAGAACCTAGTCCTAAAATTATTAAAATGATTTAAATGTAGTTATATTAACAATCTTAAATAAAATGCAAAATCAATCAATCAATAAAACAGATGTACAAATTCAAAAATAAATGCATACTAAATAAACTATAAGATGTACAAATAACTGACATTTTTATTTTATTTATTTTTTATTATTAAAAGTACATATTAGCTTATACAAAGGCCTTTAAATGTTGTCTTGAACATGGGCAATTCTTTCATTTCTCCACTCCACAAGTGTTGTTGTTTCAGATACTTTTGTCTTTTCCATGCAGATTGTTGGTTTCATGAAGTTGCACCAAAATAGCCCCACAAGACTGGATATAATAGCATCTTAGTGCATGTGTAATCACAGATATATGTTCATCAACATTTTACACCAGCTTTGAATGTGCAACCAATCAGGATTTTGGATTAGAACTATCCATTTTATAATTTTTCATCTCACTGGTAGACATTGAGATTCTGTGTAGCTTGCAGAATGTAATCAGCAAGCTTATTCAGAAGCATTCATTTTTTTTCCGTAGTATCACAGGAACCGATTTAGGCACTAAAAAAAGAATACTAAATAAATCAAAGTAAAAATAAGATAAGTTCTGTGAGGTTTTCATGTTAAATTTAACTGTTAAAATAGAGCAAAAACATCTGGACTCTCTGAGTTCACATGCCCCTCGTTTCTACCAAAGGACTGTGTGACCCACTTTTGTTGAAAGCAAAAGAGCTGCAAGGGAAGAAACAGAGTGAAAGACCAAGAAGAGAGACAATGTTTAATTTTTAAAGCCCAGTCTTCTTGCTGAAAGTTGTCTTCACATTTGAGCTCTCAGGATTTAGACTTGCAGATCCATCTGGGTCTCTGTGGCCGGAACAGTACCAAGTACAAATACCAACAGTACAGTACAGATACCAAACCAGTATCTTTGTCTTCAGAAGCAGCATGTGTTTGCAAGCAAGCTGTCTGTGTGTGTGACTGTATGTGCATACTCAATCCACCTCAACATACTCTACAGTGGTTGGTATGTGCAAGAACGATTAGCCGGGGGTGTAAAAGACCTTGTGGGCTATCTCTGCTTAACTGGACTTCAGTCTCAATGATATGTAACACTGCAAGTTGTCATAGGATATATAGTCAGATTTCCATGCTCTTTCAATCGCGTAAATTTTGCGTTTACATTCCATCTCTGTCATCACGAAACACATGACACACAACAAAAATAGCTCAGATCACGGCGTCCTCTATTCACCGGATGTTGATGTCTGTAAATGCCACGAATAAAGACGTCGCTGTTGCCCGCTTCAGAATTCCTGCTGCTGGTGCGAATGCAACCAGGAAAATGGCCTGAATGTGAAATTGGTTCTCGAGGAACCACCATGCTGGTGTGCGTTTCCCGTACAATGATGTATCTTCTTCATTCGTAAGTTCTTACTTAAATTAGTACGGTAAGTCCACACTAGAGGCTTAGTAACTACTAGCTAGTTTGTAACTAAATCTATACATTATTTGGTTGCACCAGTTGTTCGTAAGGCAGGACGTAGCAAGTAGTTCATAAACTCTCCGTAAAGTAATGCGTAGTCGCATAATATGACGTTTACCC
>NW_015640057.1:843474-844231 GCF_001515625.1 Sinocyclocheilus rhinocerous
AACTACGTGTAATAGTGCAACGAAAAAATATTTAGTAGTGCGTAAGCTGTAACTTAGTGCACATTTACGTCAAAACTAGGCTAAGTTGTAACTTACGTACAGCTGGTGCAACCGGCCCCTGATGACTAATTTATTATTTTTTCCCTGTCAGTTTGCTTTTTTGATGTTTGATTAATCGCAGGTTCCCTCTTACGTCATACTCCAGGGTCCAGGGCATTTATGAAATCTTCAAAAATGGCGCTTATTGAGGAGGCGCAAAAATACATAGATTAAAATGCATTTATTTTAAGATAAAATGGAAGATATAGATTGTACTGCATTTTAACTTGCTTACTGTGCCCAAGAGCAGTCGAAGTTTGCGACGCTGATTGCAAATGTTCATTTGAACTATGGTTTCAGGAAACACCGAATTGTTGAACTATGTTGGTAATGATGGAACTTGTGACCATAGTAGGCTAACGATGCTTTTGGGAAATGCACCCCTGGCTAGTTCCTACTTATACTACGCCCTTAAAGTATGTACTCTTTTGATGAAGAAAAAGTACACACTTTTGAGTGTGTAGTAGAAGAGTAGGCAAGCTTTGGGACGTACTATCACGTCACACAATTGCGTCTTTAAAGGACCGCTCTGTCGCACCTGTTACACGCACCCTGTCACTGTAAACAGGCTTGTCAATCATCTTGTCACAGTTAACATCCTCCTACCATATTTCATTTAATTTAACTTCCTACCGTACTGGAGAGAAAAGAAGTAGCA
>NW_015640057.1:845429-859568 GCF_001515625.1 Sinocyclocheilus rhinocerous
TGGAGAGAAAAGAAGTAGCACATTGATCTGCCAGTCGCAGGTCTTTAATGTGGAGAACTCTGTTCATATTTTCTGCATAATGATGCATTTAAAAGTTCACAACCAAATGGATGTTTATAAAAGTTCACATTGCTGTTGCAGATGAAATATAACACGGATAACAATAAATAAATATTTTTTACCAGGTTAAATGTTGATTATTAGTAACTCAACCCCCTCTTTGTAAACCTCTCTACCTAACCGTTGATCGCGTGCATCCGCCACGTTTGTAGTTTTTCTAACGCGTTTTATTCGTGTCATGCCGAGAACTCTGCTCATATTGTCTGCATAATGATGCATTTAAAAGTTCACAACCAAATGGATGTTTATAAAAGTTCACATTGCTGTTGCAGATGAAATATAACACGGATAACAATAAATAAATATTTTTTACCAGGTTAAATGTTGATTATTAGTAACTCAACCCCCTCTTTGTAAACCTCTCTACCTAACCGTTGATCGCGTGCATCCGCCACGTTTGTAGTTTTTCTAACGCGTTTTATTCGTGTTTGTAGTTCTGGACCGAATCCTTCGCCAAAGCGCAATGGATTGTGGGCAATTTTAGCCATTAGAGTGTGCACGGATCCACACTTCAAAAATCGACCTGAAATAGTAGACCATCCGGGGACTTTTGGCATACTCTTTTCAACATACTATGCTTTGGGACACACTTATTCTAATCTCACATACTATTTAGGATGGATAGTATGAACATTGAGACGCAGGGCTGGTCTGCTATTGTCGGTGTGAGTTGCTGATAAGTGTTACCTTCTGTGATTTTTGTGATCCTTTCTTGGTTCTGTTATGTATTTTGAATGTATATCTCTGTGGACTATCATTAAAGGATCTTAAACTGCATTTGGACCCGCTGCCTGTTGCCTACTTGTGCTCATCCGTAACAACATATATATCGGTGAAAGACCAGTTAGAATAAATTGTTCCAAAGAGCCAAAGAAAGATAACTTGGGATTGCTTCTGCAGATAAATGAGTTTGACACTACCAAAATTATATTTAACATAAATATGTTTTTAGACATATATTTAATTGGTATTTAAGGTTAGTATTTATTTATACACATTTGGTTCCATTCTAAGCTTTTATGACTATGAAAACAAGTATATCAAGTTTGTTAATGCAAACACTTCTACTGTAGACATTCTATTTCAATTTCCTTCTGGAATGTATCATACAGCACAATTAGCTTTGCCACAAAGAGCATTAGTGTAAACTTTCATAGTTTGGTTTTTCTTTCAGGTCGGCTGTTGTTATGGTGGAGCAACATTTTTGAAGATAATTTTTCTGAGCTAGTTAAACAACCAACATTTTTTTGTAGCTAGCGTTGGTTTAATAGCACAACTGAAGGTAAACATCTACAGCCCTGTAAATCCCTCAGAGAACCAGCCGTAGTCTCCTGCTCACATTACTTTCCTCTAAATTCACTCCAGGAAAGTGTTTCTTTGGCTTTAGCCAGTCAATTAGACTTTATAATGTGCATTATAATGTGTATTATAATTATCAAGCACTTACTCACCTGTGATCACTGCTAGCGATCCTACAACACTTATCTATTTTCCCTCCCTCTTTGTGTTCAGAGGAGTAAACTGAAGTTTAAGCACTTTTGAAATATTTAAATTTCTGGGCTGTAAGTGAGGTCTACTGTGACCTGATTGGATCATTTGTTGTAATGTGGGACAAAGCGGTGATTGATTACAGCTGCTTCTCTTGGGCTTTTGAGTCAATCCTATTATAGCAGACCGCAGATTGTTAGATTCTCATTCTGTCCTTGTCCGCTGAAGGAAGCCTCTTTTATAATTACTTAATTTGTACTTTAAACTAAATGCTGACCTGTCTGTCTTTCTGCCGGTGAAAGAGCACTGATTAAATAGAAAAGATTCAGACTCACCCCATATAGCCATGAAGATAGCAAAGAAGACTGTGCCTCCATTATCAAAAAGATAGGTCACCTGGTGGACAGAAAAGAGGCAATGCATTTAAGAACGTATAATTAGAAAATTAGTTAAATCTGCATGAACTGATAGAAATGTATACATCGAATGCAATGTAAATCTTTTTTGATAAAAGCATTTGCCAAATATGTAAATGTGCAACTACCTCATGGTTAGGTTTAGGTGTGGAGTTAGGGGTGCAGGTTCATGCTTTTTTAAAATTACAAATAGTGTGTTTTCCAAAAAAAAAAAAAAAAAAAAAAGATTATTGATTATTTCAAAGGGTTACTAATGACAATCACAGCATACAAATTTGTAGGAAATTGCAACTTTAAAATTGCAACCAGGGAAATATTCATAGCCCAATATGTTCCCTTCCAAGGGAACTATACGATATCATGATGTCATGACACTATGGGAACTCCCAAATAGTTGTATCTCAGCCAAATATTGTCCTATCCTAACAAACCATACATCAATGGAAAGCTTATTTATTCAGCTTTCAGATGATGTATAAATCTCAATTAAAAATAAATAAATAAATAAATAAATAACCATGTGACTGGTTTTGTGGTCCAGAGTCACATATGTAAATTAGAGTAATGTGACTTAAATGAAGTGCCAAATTGCAGAGCTTATGCAAACATATCCCTATCGGTATAATTTTGTTTGTGTGTTTATTTTGTTATTGACAGGAAAGTGCGCAGCACATAATTACACATTCACCTAAACGTGCTCCCAGCAGCGTGGGCAGTATCAGGATGTTCTCTAACAGTATACACTGCTCATGTATTTCAAACTTACTTTTACCCCTTGGCAAAGAATCAAAAAGACCTTCGCCATGAGTATATCCAATCCTTTAGGCCTTATTATAATTATTAGGTATTCATTCTGATATCAATTTGCAGCAGTGAAGCGGCCAATGTATGCAATTGAATGAGAATTGCCATTTTGTGGTAACAAGAGCAACAGAAAGCATTAGCACAGAAAGACCACCTACTCACATAAGCCTTGAGCCAAAAGACAAACTTTGCCAGCTACATAATTCGGAAAAGCCCAAACAGATGCACTCACAAGACTTCACAGAATGTATGGTGTGCCTGACAACAAAATGCAATTACACATTGACACAGTAAATAAGTAAGCAATGCATGCAAGTACAAAATTAGAGACCTCAGGGTCAGACCCCAGAGTTCAGTGCAAGGAGTTTGCAATAGAGTTTCCCAAGTTCTCTTGAGAAAAACATAAACCGCTTTGGCAAAAAGGGTTATCAGATGGTGTGCTTTCCATGACTGGATGCTCGATCTTGAAATGAGATTGAGCTTTTAGATATCCCCCATTAGTTAAAGACATACAGTATAGGACTACAGAGTTATAAATGTGGGCCTAAAGGTGGAGATAGTGAGGAGGAGGGATGCTGAACAAATATCATGGGAGAGAAGAAAACAAATCTACTTCTTATATATCCTTCAAACATGATTGACAGGATAAGGTTAATAAGCTTCTTCTGAGCTTGCATTATGAACTTCCTTAAGAAGCAGGTGATGAGACAAAAGAAAGAGTTGGTGGTTGTAGCAAATGTTTGTAGTCACGGGAAGAAGGAGGCGGGAACTCGCGGACATTTAAACAAACTTTAATAATAAAATAAACAAACACAAAATAGCGCGACAGCCCCTCGCGGACGACTGTCGCGCACAAACAAAACCAAAACACAAAATAAACTCCAGGCCTGGTCCTCTCTCGTCTTTCACTGTTGTCACTCCTACTTTTATCCTTCCGAAGCTCCTCCGTGAGACTCGAGACCGGTGAGTGGCGCAGGTGTCGCGCATTAGCAATTACTCCACCGGCCTCGCTCCGTTCCCACGGCTCTCGGCCCCGCCCCTCTCGTCACAGTGGTCACCAAAACTCCAGTAGTAGGATGCAGAGAACTTAATTGGCATGTGTCAAATGACTCTCCACTGTGATATACCTTTAGAGTAGAAAGCCTAACTGATCCATTGCTCTGACTTCCCATTGGGAGCTTTGTTTATTGAGGAGGTGGAGATTTTGGCAGAGGAAATCTGTGCTGTAAGTCGTGAGGAGCATCTGAGGGCTTGGCAGGAGGTTTTATGTACCGCGCACATAATTGTTTATTTAACCTGCGTGGAAAGAGTAGTTGACATTTAATCCTTTTGGATAAGGGAGGAATGGCAAGACTTGAATGGGGATTTTTTCAGCAGAACTCCTGTTGAGTGAATTTTGAAGCAAGTTTGAATAACTGTAACAGATGCTTTTGAAAGCAGAAGAGTAGCAGGCAGGTATTAAATCCCTTCTAAACTGAGGAATCAGTGGTGGGTTGTAAAAATAATCCTCAGAGGTAAAGATTTTCCCAACATGTGACACAGTTGTTTCTCTGGATGTAGGTGGGACCAGTAGGAACGAATTGCTGAAAGGTGTAAGGACAGTAGCTTACCGCTGGCCTAAGTCCAGGCTCATGACAGTAGTGTGTTGCCAAGAAAGAACTGTGACAACATTGTCTTCTAGCTATGAAAGAGCAATCTTCAAGCAATAAAACTCTTCTGGAACCAATTATGTGTGTTTTATTAAAATATTAGCCACTCTCAGGCATGTCACCACCATGTTCCCATAACACAAAACCACCTTTTAGTCCTTAGTACTGGCTGCACAGCTTGGGGAATCTGTCTTTGGTTTGCATGTTGAAAATCCAGGATCAAACACTAATTTAAAACATATGAATATCTTTGACTTCAGACAAAGCAGGCTTTCGTAATGAGTCTAGAATAAAAAAAAACAGACATTCTGTAATCAAAGCTGCTCTGTAAACCATGTCTTTAGACTAAAACATAGAATAGAAACATCTTTTCAGCAAGACAAATTGTATTTGGATTAAAATGTCTACAGGAAAAGAATCTTTATTTATCGACACACGACGAAGATGTATTGTTTTCTTGACCTTCATGTAGCTTATCTTTGTTTTCTTGACTTTTCATGTCCCCACATTTCAGAATTATGATCTTATTACAAGGACAGATGCCAAGATGCAAACTGGCTCAAGTAAACGGAATCAATGACATTATCAGGAACAAAAATCGAGGTGGGACACTATGTTTGACGAGGACCATTTGAGTGACTGGCTTATATTAAACCAAAACATTAAAAATCTGTCAGTTTTACTGATCTTCTGAAATTGTCTAAGGGGTCTTATGTTGTTTATGCCGGTAGAAGGTGGATGTACGGTACCTTTGCATAGACACAGCTGTCACTCAGCGTCCAAGAGCTGCAGTTGCCTTCACACATGGGGCACATGATGGTGGTGTTGGCCTCACATATCTCTTTACTGATACACAACAGAAAAACTAATTTGAATCAGTGCTTTATTAGGGAAACGATGAACACTGGTGAATGAAAATGGCATCATTACTGGTAAACTTTGACATATAGACTACTGGGACCTGGTCCAGGCATACTGGGGGCTATTCTGAAATGACTAAACATACCTGCAGGGACTAACCTTACTTGGCTGGAGTCCATGGTGAAAAGCCCATAGAGGAAGACGAAGAGGCCGACTAAAGCAGCAGGGATCAGCATACCTGTATACCAGCCCAACCAGGCAAAATACAGCCCAATCTTCTCCCCAAAGTACCGCCTATGAAAAATCAGCAAGAAACAACATTCATTAGGGTTCCGTTCATATTTATAGCATTTATTAATGTTGATTAACATTAATATATACAGGACCTCAAGCCCATCGAGCAAATTTGGGGAGAGTTGGAAAATGAACTGGACAGATCTATTGTACATTCAAAGGAAAGCCTTTGGCTTGAGTTGCAGAAGGCATGGGATAACATTAGTGTTGAAGTTAGCAGGAAATATATTGACGCTATGCCAGATAGATGTGCTGCTGTAATTGCTGCAAAAGGTGGACATACCAAATATTAAAGTAAAAAGTGGATAAAAACAGTACGAATCACTTCATCTGATTTTTTTGTGCTCAGAGCAACCATCTGCATGTTTCATGAACATTATGAAATGAAATCATGTTTTGGAGGCAAAAAAGGTCAATATTTTCAGATCTGTCAGGTGTTCTAACAATTTTGGCCACCACTGTAAATATACTACTGTCCAATGTTAATAGTGTCTAGATTATGTAATTATTTAGTAGAAACCAGCAAGTGTTTTTGAGACTACAAAAATTTAATGAATTAGATTTTTCTTTATGCTAAATAAGTATCTCAAAGTGTCCAGACTATTTTATTTATGTATTTAGTAAAAATCAATGTGTTTTTAAGACAACCAAAAACTAAACTAATTTTATTTAGATATGCTACAAAAAAAATTAAATTAATAAATTAATAATAATAATAATATATAAAATACATACATACACACACACACACACAAACATACATACATACATACATACTTGCATACATAAATAAATAACATTTTTGTTGCCTATAGATAGATAGATTTTGTGTTTGGTCTTGGCAGAATAGATCTGCTACGCTGCTGCTGCAGAGCAAGTACCGAGACTTGCTACTGCCAATACATCCACAACATGCTGCTGTGAGCATGCAAGAAATACTGTTACTGCACATATAACATATATAAAATAACCCCTATACAGTATATATCATACATTAATACCCCTTAGCAGATCTATACAGGTGGAGCTGGGGATGGAGGAGGGTTTCTGAAGTGCGTTGCTACTGCTACAGCAAACACTACTCAAGTATTTGAGTGTTGAGCAGCGAGCTCATTGGCTGCAAATACAAAAAGAACCAATCGGCTGTGCCATGTGATGATGTCATTAAGTCAGATTGAGTTAGACCTATCAGACTGCGCCATCTAGAGTTTCATGCCAGAACTTTGGATTTCTTTTCTGCTGATGTCAACTTGCCCGTGTGGGCTAAATAGATAGTCTAAGTCAATCTAAGCAAACTTTATTTAAATCATTGCATTGTAAAAGTGTTTTTAATAAATGAATAGATCGGGACACACATACACACACACACGCACGCACACACACACACACACACACACACACACACACACACACACAATGACCCTATATGCCCCAGATACATAGGATAGATACATACTGTAGATTAACAGCAGGGAAGACTCAAGGTGACTAAAAACAGGAACATCCATTCACTTAAAACATACCAGGTCAGGACGGTTACATCATTCTGAAAATGGAGAGTGACCTTACTCTCAAACTGATGAGCAGCTACCAGCAGAGAAATGCTGAGTCTGCAGATCACCATCGCAATTATTTTCCTGTCTCCACTTTAAGAGCTGAGGGATCTAATTCAGCTTCAATATACGTTTGTTATGAGCCTGAGACTGCATTTTCTCTCGCTCTATTTGACTACAGCTGAGATTTACACTAGAAAGCCGCGGTCAGCCACACCAATACAGTCCTGCACATATGAATGAGTTAGTGAGATTAAAGCTGTTCTCACACAGCAAATATTTCCTTTCAGGATTTGACTGCCTTTCTAGTCACCAAGAGCTTTTCAGAAACAAAGACTTTTGAGAAAGGCTCAAACAAACAGACTGAAAGCTGTTGTGAAGACTAGGCTTTCTAGGCTTTATTCACAAGGCACTTAATTATGTTTTCAAAATGAATAAAAAATCATATGCATAGTAAAGCATAGTACATATCTGGCTCAGATCAACAGTTGTGGTTTGTTACTGTGTTTTGTGCCTACTGGCAGTTTTAGTTTCATATTTCAATATTGATTTAAAAACGTAATACCAATTTATTATCAATATTTATGCAATACTGAATCAAATATTTATTTCTAAAGCTACTTTTGTAATGTTTTTCAATGTTTTTCTCATCTAACACAATAATCATGTTAAATGATCTTTTTGAGGGGTCAACTGAATATGAATAGATGTGTCCAAAAGTGTCCAGATACTTCTATATTATATATACTGTGTTTTTTTTTTTAACTGCTGTGTGTGTGTTTCTTACCGTATGAGGTCTAGAGGCTGGTATTTGTACCAGATCCCCCAGCGCGCCCATCTCTCGTACAGAAGGTGTCTGTGGTTTTGAGCCCCATGGGTTTTAATCGGATGTCTGCTTTTATAACTTCCCTAGAAATACAAAAGCAAAGTTTTCCATATCGCACACAAACACTTCAACAGTTACAAAAAATTGAGGTAAAAAAAAACTAACTTTGTGACTGGTCATACATTTCAGTCATTTTACCTCATGTGGAGGAAACGCTGCCTCATATGTGCTGTTGCCAAGTAACCGATTAATACCTGCAACATAGATGGAAACAGAATAAAACAAGCATGTTTCTAACCATTTTTTTAATTATTTTTTTTCAGTCTTGGCATCTCTTTGCCATCTCAGTTCCCAGAATGACAATGACAGTTGATGATTAATTTAGAGAAACACACACACACACACACACACACACACACAAGAAACTTTCATAAACACAACATATAATTTCACATTAAACATTGACCAACATCACAGACACCACAAATGGGAGGAAATAACAGACACTAATGAAAAATTGCAACACATAAATACACAACAAAATCCATAAAGATACATCATGGGATGTTTCAGCTTTTAAAATTGTACACAACACACATTTTGACTCCAGAAACGGGTTAGTTAGGGTGAGGTAGGTTGGGAAATTAATTTTGCCCACCAACCAGAGCGACTAGTGAATGCTCAATTTTACCAGTCTTTTAACCAGCCAAGTTACTTATGTATTAAATATAAATAAAGCACACTACATATTTATAGGAAGGGCCTCAGTTAACTTTCTATTACCCATATATATATATATATATACTGCAGAGGGTATGCTCTCCACTAGATGTGCAGTGTTATATATGCATAGTTTACACAGTTCATATATTCTGATTTACTGTATGATGTATGTTTGAAGTATTGCAACAGCAGCACAAAAAAATAAAAATAAATGTTCCAAAATGTTATGACACTATTCATGTTTTGGCACAGTTAATACACGTTAAGAAATAAAATTGCACTGCTTTTCAATTAATTATAGCGGGGTGCATCTGACTGCAGTTATTTTGTGATTTTACTGCTTGATTAACTTGCGGCTAACATGACATCCATCCCCCTGCATGTGGCAGGAGACTCATTTACAGACAGATAACAGCAGAAGGGAAATTGGCCTGCTGATGGCAGAGACGAAAGTACAGCAAAAGGAGATGCTCGGGAAAAAAATACTGACTGAGAACACAAATCATTTTCAATAAAATGGAATTGAGCGCAGGCACAATCCTGTAAATAGTGCTGGAGCTTGCCTTTTCAATATGTGGGTGCAAGTGAGCGCCTGGCTTAGGTGTGAGCTTCAGCAATTGGATTAAGCCTATATCAAATAGCTGCAGGAGGAAACTGATGGAAAATGGCTCAAAATTGTCATGATATATTTATTTAGCTAAAGGTATTTTTATGAGGAATATGCAAAATACCAAGTTAGTCCCAAGCGGACAATAAAATAGCAATAAAAAGTAACAATACCACTCCAGTATTTCTGTAGCTTCTATAACAGTGGAGAACACTGAGATTTTATATTGTTGAAATAGAAATAGTTCAGGAATTGTTGTCTTTAGTCATCAATATGGAATTATAAAATATATTTGTCACTTAAATCTTTTCCCTAGTCCATTAAAGGAATAGTTCAAAATGAAACTTTACTCACCCTCAGGCCATCTAAGACAGTTTGAGTTTATAGTAGACGAGTTTGTTTTTTCAAGAGAACAGATTTGGAGAAATGCAGCAGCAGCATTATATCGCTTGCTCACCAATTAACTGCTTTGAAGTTAAAAATGTCTCAGTGATGGATTTGTTTCTTAAAAGATGTTAATTGACGAACTGGAGTGGTGTGGATTACTTGTGAATTACTGTGATGTTTTTATCAGCTGTTTGAACTCTCATTCTGACGGCACCCATTCACTGCAGAGGATCCATTGGTGATCCTATCTAGTGATGTGACGCTGAATTTCTCCAAATCTGATGAAGAAACAAACCCATCTAAATCTTGGGTGGCCTGAGGGTAAGTACATTTTCAACAAATCTTCATTTTTGGGTGAACTATTCCTTTAACCAAGCAAAATCAAGCGCCACTGGAAATTAAAAAATCAGCCAATCAGAAATGCCTCTTCTTCAATATATCTTATTCTGTTCAAGATATAATCAAATAAGATACTAAGCAATAGTTTTTTGTCAAAGGCATGTCTTATGCACTACAGTGGCTGGCATATATAGCAAAATATCCTCTTTGGTAGGTTGCAGGTGTTAATTTCCCAGTTTGGTTAAAGTGCAAAAAACATACATATGAAAACAGAAGAAAAGATCTTGCTGTAATATCAATTTAATATTGAGCATTTGTCTCATATTGCTTATTTCTGTTTCTATACTGTATGTCATTATTAAAACATTTACAACACGCTAAATGGATGAATCTCACAAAACAGCCCATAGCACTTCTTGGTCTTATTCAGATATTTAAGAGAAAGAAAGAAAGAAGTCAATTGCAGCATTCTTTCTAGTTTTGTTTATCTGTATAAAAACCTTGAAACTGCATAAAATTGCATACAAATCATTAATGTTAATATTTATTTTAGGCTTAGGAGATATTTCAACAAACAAACAAGCATCCAGATGCATTGTGGTGTTAAGAATTTGCGGGAATGTGTTTAAATCTCGATGGACCAAACAAGTACATACTGTATATAGTTCCCTTTCAAGGGAACTTCGAAATGCGTCCTCTAGGGGTCGCTATGGGGAAACTAGAGGACGCATTGTCTCGTTCACTACTCAGGGAACCATGGTTACATATAACTATGATATTTGATTGTGCTAAAGTGGAACTATTGCGAGTATACTTCAGGTACAGTTTAAATTTCTTGCATTTAAAGACTGGTATTATACAGAGAACATACAATCCTTATTAATAGTGATATTAAAACACATTTTAGGCAAAATATAAAGAAATGTGCATTGTGCAAAAAATAAATACTCCAAATAAAGTTTAATCATATATCGATATGTTATATCGATAAGTCTTAACTGATATGTCAATAAATATGTTAATTGATCACTATGAATCATGCTCCGCTTACTAACTCCGGTTACTAAGGGAACGAGCGCTGAGCCAGCTTTTACCGAATATGGGGAACTCCTGTTTACTCTGTTACTGAAGCCTGATTTGTTAAAGTTTGTGTAGCTGCACAAACCAGTGGTACTCGAGCCCGCCAGAAAAGGCAGAGCAGACTGCTATATAAGTCGGCCCGGAGCGCCATCTCATCAGAATCATTTGACTGAAGCGACAGCCATCAATTCGTGTGCAGCTTAAAGTACAGCACGTCACGTCATGCAAAGCGTGTTCCTTTATCTCAGGGAACCGAGGTTACGTTAGTAACCGAAGCATTCTCTATCGAAAGATATCGCTTGTTGCCTCAGCTTTTGACACTTATGGGGAACACATCCAGTAGTGCCATGCTATGAGAAGAAGCAGAACTTAGCCTGTTCCACAAGCCCAACTCAGGAGCACTTGCCAGAGGGCTCCGTAAGCCTGAGCTATAGAAGAGACCCGAGTCAATAATCTGAGGTCTACTTAAGATAGCCCTTCCACTCAAGGGGGAAAGGGATAGAATTAGGCAGAAAGGATCAGTGCCTGCATAGCGGGGACATCCAAGTTGTAAAATCTAATGAAGGTAGATGGCGACAACCATGCGGTCACACAAATCTCCCTGTTAGAAATCCCACTGGACCACGCCCAGGAGAAGGCATTCCTCTGGTGGAATGGGCCCTCACACCTATAGGGCATTGCAAGCCAACTGCGGCATAAGCCAGGGCTATAGCATCTACTATCCAGCGAAAAAGTCTCTGTTTTGTGACTGGCAGCCTCTTAGAGCGGCCTCCAAAGCACAAAAAGAGCTGCTCTGATTGTCTAAACAACCCAGAGTGCTCAATGTACACTATGACTATGAGTGTCCTAACAGCAAGGAAGAGCTAACAGGGAAATAACCTGGGATCTGAATGGAGTTGAGAGAACCTTAGGTATGTAACCACTTTGCGGTTGTAGAATGACTTTACAGTCGTTAGGCCCAAACTCAAGACAGGAATTGCTGACCTACACATTTGACTGAAGCCAAGGCCAAGAGCAGAGCGGTTTTGAGCACCATTTGAAGCGGCTCAAAGGAAGGCCCTTGAGGGCCCTTAGGACTATAGATAAGACCACGGGAACTAGATGAGTCCTCTGCACAATCTAACTTTGCTGCAGCATGGAACAACTTGCTGGTTCGTCTGGCCGGAGGAGAACTGGCCCCCCGACTGAGCCTGGTTTCTCCCAAGGTTTTTTTCTCCATTCTGTCACCGTTGGAGTTTTGGTTCCTTGCCGCTGTCGCCTCTGGCTTGCTTAGTTGGGGACACTGAATTTCCAGCAATATCGTCAACTTGATTGCACAGATACTATTTAAACTAAACTGAGCTGCACGATGAAATCACTGAATTCAATGATGAACTGCCTTTAACTGAAAATTGAGTGTTTACTATCGTCCTTTTGCATTATTGACCCACTATTTTCCTATTTAATACTGTAATGCTGCTTTGACACAATCTGTATTGTTAAAAGCGCTATATAAATAAAGGTGATTAAACTAGACTAGACAAGTCCCATGTCGGCACAGTTATAGGGTGAGGCGGGTTCAGTCTCTGAGCCCCCTTTAGAAACTTAACGACCAGGTTGAGAGGTTCTGCCGATTAAGCGGCCAGCCACGAGAGAATGATTCGCCGCGATGAGTGCCACATAAACCTTGAGTGTGAAAGGGGTACGGCCCTTGTCCAACAACTCCCTAGCTGGAGGCGTCCGTCGAGAATACCTTCCTTTTGTAGACCACTCCCAACTGCACGCCTGATAGGAATAGGTGAGGAGTTGTCCAGGGGGCCACAGCTCTGACACAGCAATGTGTTACCCTGATATAACACTGGCCCAGGCACCAAGCATGGGACTGCACATGATTTTTGAGCCAATATTGGAGGGGCCGTATGTGTCTGGGAGTCACAGGTCACTCGCTGTCTGGTAATTCAAGATGCGGATTCCCATTTGCCTCAGAGGGGAAAGAGCTGTGTCCCTACATTTCGTAAAAGTGCGATCTGTGACAGGGGGCTATTTGGATGTGAAAGTATGTGTCTTTCTGATCCACAGACAGAAAACGTGTGAGGTTACTTATGTAACCATGGTTCCCTGAGTAGGGAACGAGACACTGCATCCTCTAGGGGTCGCTATGGGGAACGCCTCGCCGTGACCTGTGTCTGAAGCATACATTCAAAAAACACCAACAACATGTTGGCCGGCGACAGCCCATGACATCACTACCGATGAGACTATAGTATAAATAGGCGCCGGGAGAACACGTCATTCACTTCTTCTTCTGAAGCTTGCGTCCGAAGCATGGCAGGAAACCTAGAGGACGCAGTGCCTCGTTCCCTACTCAGGGAACCATGGTTACATAAGTAACCTGGGAGTGCATGCCAGAAACCAATGGCGAGCACTAAATAGCAACTCTACCATAGCCATGGGAGTTGCCCCTGGGACGTTAGACGGCTACCAGTGACGTTATTCCCTACGGCCAAAGGCCTAGGCTACAGCATGAAGCCGGAACCAGGGCTATCATTCCAACTGGATACAACATCAACGAGTGAGGTAATCACTGCAAGTCGAGAACCCGGTTTCTGAATCTAGCAGAGGGAGTGCTCACCGAGGACCTACCCTAGAAAAGGACAGAAACACACAGGTCCCGGAAAACACTGCAAAGAATGCTCGCAGATGGAATACACACAACCACCAGCGTATTAAATATATGTTTTTATAAAAATGGATCGTACTCACCCACCATGGTTCCCGCGCAAGAGCCCCCTTCAAGAAGCGACCCAAAGAAGCCTCTAGTCGTATCACTCTGATCCAGACGAAAGCACTGACGCCTTGTCTGGATCACATCCCTTAGTTCTTGCCTACTTCCCTTTGACCCACGATTCCTCCTACCCCTACCCGCAGGCGGGGGAGGAGCGCGAGCCACGATACTAGCCTTCTGTGCCCATCTCTGATCCTCAGACCGAGACGGACCAGGACCCCTGGGTTG
>NW_015640057.1:859716-860243 GCF_001515625.1 Sinocyclocheilus rhinocerous
GAGCGCGAGCCGCGACACTAGCCTTCTGTGCCCGTCTCTGATCCTCAAACTGAGACGGACCAGGACCCCTATGTTGTTCGGGCTCAGACCTGGACCTTCGTGGAATGAAGGATTTGAAGGCCGCTGAGCGCGCCTTCGCCTCCCTGAACCACCGTCTCGACAGAGGTACCGAAAAGTTCGGAAGGCGAAACCGGAGCATCGAGAAGAAAGCCCCTCTCTTTCTTCCCGATATCTGCCAGGTTCACCCACAGATGTCTCTCCGTTACCACCATAGCCATGGACCTGCCCATAGCAGAGGCGGCCTGCTTAGTAGCACGCAGAGCGAGATCTGTGGTGCGGCGCACCTCAGCTACCTCATCGGGAGAAAGGCCCTCGCCTTTATCCAGGTCTTTCAGCAGATCAGCCTGATACGCCTGGAGCACCGCCATAGTGTGCAACGAAGCCACAGCCTGACCTGCTGCTGCGTATGCCCTGCCATTCATTTTAGATGTAGCTTGAAGGGGCACGGATGGCAAGGAGGGAGTTTT
>NW_015640057.1:860336-860417 GCF_001515625.1 Sinocyclocheilus rhinocerous
TCTCTGTATGAAGAAAAGGAAGGCTCACCTGAGCTGGAGGGCTATGGTCAGAAAGATAACGCTCATTGAGCTCATTGAGAC
>NW_015640057.1:861575-862414 GCF_001515625.1 Sinocyclocheilus rhinocerous
AAGAAAGCCCCTTTCTTTCTTCCCGATGTCTGCCAGGTTTACCCACAGATGCCTCTCTGTCACTACCATTGCCGCCATGGATCTGCCCATGGCAGAGGCGGCCTGCTTAGTAGCACGGAGAGCGAGATCTGTGGTGCGGCGCACCTCAGCTACCTCATCGGGAGAAAGGCCCTCGCCTTTATCCAGGTCTTTCAGTAGATCGGCCTGATACGCCTGAAGCACCGCCATCGTGTGCAACGAAGCGACAGCCTGACCTGCTGCTGCTTATGCCCTGCCATTTAAGGGGCTTAGATGGGCTTAAGGGGCTTAGATGGCAAGGAGGGAGTCTTAAGAGAGGATGTCTCACCCATAGAGAGATAGCTAGCCAGCATCTCTTCTACAGGGGGCATCTTCTCATAGCCGCTTTCGCGCATCCCCTCGATGTTGGCATAACTCGTATGCTGGAACCGATGGATGCGTGAGGAAAACGGCCTCTTCCATTCCTTCTCGATCTCTGTATGGAGATCAGGAAGAAAAGGAAGGCTCACCTGAGCTGGAGGGCTATGGTCAGAAAGATAACGCTCATTGAGACGACCTCACAACGTCACTTCCTTGGCCCGCTTCTACGGCAAGTCAAGCCTCGCTGTGGCATGATCCATAACCTCCAATAGCTCATCATACGCAGGGCAGGAGGATTGGGAGGGCTCAGCCTCTTCGCCCTCGCCCTCCTCAGACATCTCCTGCTCTTCCTGGGCCGAACCCAGCAGAACACTGGCCCCTGGATCAGACGATGTTAGGGAAATAACATCATCCTCCAGCGGCTCACTCTCGTCCACAGCCGACGAGCGCGAGAGGGAAAG
>NW_015640057.1:862541-880295 GCF_001515625.1 Sinocyclocheilus rhinocerous
AAACAAAAGACATAAAGATGATGTGTGTCATCAGGTGTCAAATAACAAAGACACGGATGCACACATCTTCTAAACGTCTTGCTTGTGCTTGCCATAATGAAGGAAGAAAGATCGCTCTTACCACGGAATGCACACTTCAAACAAAACAGTCAATGAAGACGAAGAAGAGAATGACGTGTTCTCCCGGTGCCTATTTATACTATAGTCGCACCGGTAGTGACGTCATGGACTGTCGCCGGCCAACATATTGTTGGTGTTTTTTGAATGTATGCTTCAGACACGGGTCACGACGAGGCGTTCCCCATAGCGACCCCTAGAGGACGCAGTTCGAAGTTCCCTTGAAAGGGAACCAGTCCTCGTTGCATATTTGCCCAATGATCTGTTTCAAAGTTAACATTCTGAATGGCCGTCGCATGAGCGAGCGATTCAGATGTCTGAGATCGAGAATTGGTCTGAGCCCACCATCTTTCTAGGGAACAAGGAAGTAGCGGCTGTAGAAACCGGACTCGCTGTTCGCTAAAAGGACCGTTTCTACGGCACCTTTTTCAAGCAATGTTAGCACTTCAGACCGAAGAACGTGAGCTTTGTTGTCCTGTACAGAAGTTTGAATAATACCTCTGAGGTGGCCTGCAAGCGAAGTGGAGCGAGTAACCTCGGTGACAGCATTCTACTCCGATCCGCCTAGAAGAATTGAGCTGCTTGAAGTAATGAGGGGCACTGATCCTTACGTGTAAACACACTGGCGGATCAAAGTGCTGCGGGGAGAGTGAGCACTCGGAACCTGTGCCAGCTTGGGATCACTCAAACCCGGTTGCTCAGCTCCGTGATCGCTGAGTCAGTAAAGAGATGGTCTCGTCGCTGAAGGAGAAGAGTCTGATGAGATGGCGCTCCGGGCCGACTTAAATAGCAGTCAGCTCTGCACTTTTTGGCGGGCTCTAGTGCCATTGGTTAGTGCAGTTACAAACACGTTAACAAATCAGGCCTCAGTAATATAGTAAACAGGAGTTTTCTCACAAGCTTCAAAAGCTGGCTCAATGAGAGTTACTTTTCGATAGGGAACTAGGAATAGTTCCTCCAAAATTCTATTATCATTCACTATGTTGTTCCAAACCCATATTATTTCACTTTTATAATGGAGACAGGCAGTGATGTAATTTTATATTTATGCCAACTGTGTAAAAAGTGTATTTGTCTCTTTGCAGAGTAGAAGTGTTCTTGATTTAATCATTTTGAAATGTGAAAAATAGCATAGGCAAGTTAAATTAACCACATTTTTTATATTTTCATGGGGGTTTGTGTCTTTTTTTTTTTTTTTAAAGGTTTTGTTCTTTGTAAAAGCTTCAGTTCCCATTCTTTGCATGGTGCATGGAAAAGAGCGACTTCATTTGGAAAACATGTTGAGTGAGAAAATGATGACAGACTGTTCATCTTTGGTTGACATATTCATAAGCTTTTCAACTTTCAGTTGCTGTTGATCTTCAGAAGTCTGAAATAAACAGCTGTGCTTGGTTTAATGGGACAGTTCACCCAAAAAATAAATATATAGCCACATTTTATTTTAAGGTCCAATTCTCACAATTATCTAACTATTAACTATGACTTCTGCCTAAATAAACTCCCAATTTGCTGGTTATAAATAGTTAGTAAGTTAGTTGTTGAGTTTAGGTATGGAGTAGAATTAGGGGATCTAAAATATGATCATGTAGAATAAGGCATTAACGTGCTTTATAAGTACTAATAAACAGCCAATATGCTAGTTATATGCATGCTAGTTACAGTAATAGTGAGGATTGGTACTTTAAATAAAGTGCTACCAAAAATCATTTATTCATCCTCATGTCATTTCAAACCTGTATAACTTTCATTTTTAATATAAGAAGAAGAGGTCACACTTTATATTAGGTGGCCTTAACTACTATGTACTAACATTCATCTACAAGACTATGAATTTACTGTGTAACTAAATGTTGTTCTAGAAAACTCATATTGAGGAGATTGATGTATGGTTAGGTTTAGGATTAAGGGTTAGAGTTTTGGGTTAAGGGCAGTGTAACTAAATATCAGTTAAATGCAAGTACTTTAAATGTAATTACAATGTACCAATATCTATGTTCATAATAAGTAGGCTATACTGTATCAAACTACCTAGGCTCACTGGAAATATGTGCTTCTACCTACATTTCTGCACACACGTACCTATACATAGGAATTGCTGCAGTTTCCAGTTGAACGGCACTAGAGGCAGTAAAACTCTCACAACTTTTATTCCTTTCCACACAAAGTATGATTTACAGGGCCAGAGTTTAGATTAAGAAAGCCTAATTTTCGCACAATTCCTTGCACAATATTATGTTATGACTTCAAAACAATTTGAATTGAGATTTGAAAACTGATACTTTTGATCATTAGCGTCACGTATACAGCTTCATATGTATGGGTTTTCTATAACAGTATGTTTGTCCGGTAGCTCAAGCGATACAGTGTTGCAGTTGTGCAGTGAAGAGCTCCGGTATAAATCCTGTGAAACTACAGTATGGTTCAACAAAACAGCTCAAACCCGCATAGAAAGAAGTTAAAGCATGGTTGCATTAGTGAATGCGTTTTTATCACATTTGCATTCGTTAACACTATCGGGTAGGTTTAGGGTTGGGTTTGGTGTAGGGGGTATTTGCAACACAATAGAGCATTAAGCTTTTAGCGACACACGCCGCAATATGTACTGTATCTGAAGCAACGTAATCAAATTAGCAATACGTCCCTGTACCAATGTACTAAAAACACAGACTCAGTCACGTATTGAACACGCATTTTAGCGCCACTCACTGGACAATTCACTTCAAAGCTTGCCGCGAAACTTGCACTAACGTACGGAATATTGGTGTTGCAGAAATATCAAGCCTTGCTTTAATATAAAAGCTTTTTTCATTTTTTGGTAGACAAATTACAAATACAAGTCACATGAAAATTATTTTTAAATGTAAAAGTTAAAGTTACATTTTTTTGTTCTAATTTTCTAGGAAAATGAGGCATCACACAGAAAAAAATTTGAAATTGGAAATACATGACTTTGCCCACATTTCTGCAAAAATGCAATAAGTACCTACAGTATATATAAATCTCACTGCAGTTTCCAGGTGAAATAGACACTTCACTTTAAAACTTGCTGTGAAACATGCTACGTGCTACAAACACTAAAATGTCATTTTGCAACCATTTTGTACATATAGGCACATTTTTTATTAATTTTTTTATTTGTTTGTTTGTTTTCACAAAACTGGGTTGTTTAGTAAATCTGCATCTGCAATGGAGAAAAAAAAGATATGGCTTATAGTGTTTCTTGTTTACGTGTCACCTGAAAAGTGCAGCAAAATGTACCCAGAGGCACGTAGAGGCAGAGTCACATATTTCAAATGAGCCTGGATTGGGATTTACACAGAAAAAGGTTACTTTCAATGCAAATTTTACATAAATACACACTGAGGGACAAGTGTTAGTTATTTTCTGTGACATTATGCCACAAACACAGCTACTATTTAACCCAGAACATTCCTTTAAAGAAACAAACAAGGCTTGAGAGCCTCGGGTCGACTACCAAAGATGCATTATTGACTGTTACCGAAGAGCTATTTGATAAAAACTCACAGTTTAATAGTCAGGTTTATAAACTATGTCTCATTTACTGCAGATGCTTTGAGTTCACTAGTAGAACATTGAGCTGAGCTGCAGTGGCACGATTGAGCGCAGGGATATATGGGGGATATCGGATCTGATCTGAGTGAGTGGGCGGTCACTGGTATTAATTTATTAACATGAACATCCCAATTGCAAGGCCAGCTTTAATCAGCAGAAAACCACAAGAGCAGGCAGACAAGAAAGCCAAATAAGAAGGGCATGAGTGTGACATTAAAATAAGAGGACTAACAGAGAGATTAGCGAAAAGCGCGGCATTCAATTAAAAAGGTCAGAGGGATATTGTAGGTCGTTGCAGATAAAACTATATCACATCTCTTCAAATATTTACTGACAGAAATGTATTGACAATGGGTGAATTTCATGAAATCAGCAGTATTATATTATTTACATACTCTTAACATTTTGAATAAGCTTTAACTTATATCTTCAGTTTTCTTTTTAATTTTAGTTTGTTTTATTAATTTTGTTATGTGCTTTTTCTATATGGCTTTAATTTTATTTTCATTTCAGTTTTATTTTCTGTAATTTTTGTGTTTCATTTGATTTATTTCAGCTCTAAATTAACATTTCTCAAATGTTTTTTTTTTTCTTTTAAGTTTGTGTTTTTGCCATCTAATATTAATATTTTATCCAGCTTTATTTCAATTAACCAAACTATTTTTTAATAAACATTTAAACACCTGAAACATTTGATTTTGGGGTCATGTGTGACCTGGATATTTTTAGATTCAACCAATTTTGTAAACTTCTTAATAACCATTACTATTATCGTAATAACTATTATGATAATAACCATTATATGATAAAGATAGATCGTAGTGACTGCGGAGTGAGAAAGGAGTGTGTGTGACACGTTTGATGAAGATGTTTGGAGGGGTTTAGCAGTCTTCTTACCCATCTTAGACTTCCCGTCCTCGTACTTTGTGCGCTGCAGTACATGATGTACTATCCTGCTTCTGGTTGAGTTTGAGAAAAACGTCTCTCTGTTGTTGATGGTAAAACTTCAAGAAAACAAAGTGCATTGTTTTAATACACAAATTTGTTATAAGTTGCATGTATTAAATCATGTATTAAATTGAATACAGTAAATATAAATACACCACAGCAGCCTAGAGATCAGTACTCATAGCTTTAGTATGTCAGTGTAAATATTAAATTAGAGAGGATCACAGCTGACCCAACACATAAAGCTCAGAGCAGATTTTGTGGCTTACAGCCGTCTCAGCACACAGATATATTCATACATTAAAAATGGGCTTCCTTCCTGGATGAAATTAATCTCACAGAACCTTTCAAGAACATGCTCAGGTCATATTTCACCTTAAAATCAAAAGAATTACAATTTTCCTTATAGAATTTGCCTGTAGAATATATTTTGCACTGTGACACTGTTTTCATGAGAGATGATTCTAATTAGATTGTCATTACTGTAATGCAATCTGTTATTTAACATATTAAAAACTAATTAAATGTAATTTAAATTTTTTTTATTTTAATTTTAACTCTATGTTAACAAATTAAGTAAATTAAAGTGCCCTAATTATTTTTGAAAATTATGTTTTTGAAAATTAGTAAAATTAGATTTTTGAAAATTACCTTGCATGCAGTGTGTAACGTAGCTGTATGCAAATGTAAACAGTCTGCAAAGTTGTAAAGCTGAAAGTGCAAAGGAGGGGTTTGGAAAAATTAATCTTCAAACCAATTATTTGAGTCGTTGAGAAATAATGTACAATTAAATCCATATTATAAGAAAATGAAAGTGTTTTTTGTCCTTGCATGCAAGTGAACCTGTTGTTGGGGACTCCCCGAAACCAAATTATGAATCTTTCAAATATATAATTGTGGCACTTTAATTCATAAATTAACGGTAGTTCTACAAAAACTACATTAAATGCTTAATTTAAATAATTTTTTATATTACACAACAAATAAGTTCCCTTTCAAGGGAACTCATGCTGTGCCCAAATGATGACACGTCTGCGTGACTGCGTCTGAAGCATGTGTGCAACTACTCCAATCCTTTACACCTGTGACGTGTGATTGCATTCCGCAGAAGCTATATAACACAGATGGAACAAAGCAAAGCTGTTCAGCAAGTGCTCTGTGTCAAACTGTCTGTCCTTTTTGGTGTTGTTGTAAAAGTGCAAAAAGAAAAAAAAAGTACAGAAAGTGTATAATGGAAAAGGCAAGTGATGAGCAGTTTAGATCGTGTGTGCCACTCTGCCCACGCTACATCACAGATATGTGCGTTAGCTGCTTGGGAGCGGAGCATGCATGGTCGGGTCTCGAGGGGGGGCATGCACACTGTGAACAGCTGCTGCTCAGAATGCTCTGCTCCCAACTTCCTTCGCAGACTGGTGAGCGATCCTGGATGGTCGCTTGATTGAAGGTCTGTGGTCCCGGCCTGGGATCTGGCCGTGGTTTTAGAGGGTTTGTTCTCTGGCACTCTTCGAACCCATATATTCTGTCTCTGCATTTTGTTCCTCATAGCCTTATCATTTGGACACAGTGCGAGTTCCCTCAAAAGGGAACGCCTTGGGTTATGACTATAACAATGGTTCCCTGAGAAGGTAACTAGATGCTGTGTCCTCTTGCAATACCTACTGCATGCTTGAGAGCGACTTGCTTTAGCCTATCAGAAGCTTGCTTTTCTGTGGGCAGTGTTGGGGAAAGTTGCTAAAATTAATGCATTTCAATATTGTGTTACTCCACAAAAAGTAACTAATTGCATTACTTGCGGAAAGCAATGCATTTAGTTATTTTTGCATTACTTTTTGTCACCTGAGCTGAGTTATTTATTTTAAAAAAGTAACTTTTCTTGTAAATTTAAAAGTAATGCGTTACTTTACTAGTTACTTAGGAAAAATAATCTGATTATGCTCAGTAACTTGCGTAACTTGTAATGCGTTACCCCCATCACTGGTTGCAGGAATACTATATAGCTTTTTTGCCGTCACACGTCACGAGTGATGCAGCACCAATCAAGATTGGATTAGCTGTATACGTGTTTTAAATGCAGTCACACAAAGGCATTCCCCATAGCATCATCATTTGGACTTGCCTCATTCCCTTCTCAGGGAATTTTAAAACTCACAAGTAAAACTTAAGCACAGATTAGATGTTTCAAGTGTTTCAAGTTGTTTGTCAGGTTAAACCTTACTTGCCCTCTTCCAACATTTCTGTGCATTCAAAACCTCTGGCCGGCCTCAAATAAAGCCTTACTAACAGCACCCACTTAACAAAAACTAACTCTACTGCCCCAGGACACAGTTCTTTGTCAGGTCATGCATTTCCACTGATCTCTGATCTGTAAAGTGGATGTCAGCAACCAATAACTCAAACATTCACAAATAGTCATCAGGTTCAAGTACATCAAGTACATGATCTGAAAGTGCCTCCATCATAAAATCTGCTCTAGAAGGGTCAGCTGAGGCTAAAATCTGTGGTGGACACTATAAGTCCCTTGAGCTCATGGGTGGATGAAGGTTGCGGGATTGTGGTTTCGGCTTCAGTTAGCAAACCATGGCTGAAACGTATATGAGACCATGGCTATTTAATTGCAGTATCATATTCACAGAAAGCAAAAGGTGCCATTGACTTTTTTTCTGTATACATAAAGTATATGAGTTTTTCTGAGAAGATATGAGATTTGGTTATAACAAGGTCATGGATGAGGGACGTACTGGTGCATTCTGGCCCTGCTGAAGGGGGCGGTGTAGCAGTCGGTTTCCTCCAGGTCTGGTAATGCCTCTTTATCCAGTTTCATGGGGTTTCTGGGCAGCCAGCTCTTCAGCTGACGAAATCTCAACTGAAATCGACTGTAGACATACGTTTGCATTAGCATTTCTCAAAAGTAAGATATTATCTCCAACGAGCAGACTAAAAAATGACAGAGCAGTTATTAATGGTAGTTTCTGCATTTCAAACGCACAGTCACTTCTAAAATTGAATTCTTTTCTGATGTAATTTAAATCAAGCTTGATTAACTCAGAGGTGATTTCGTCCCCTGAGACGTACAACAAATATCGGGCTAATTAACTCTATAAGATATTTATATCTTAAACAGCTAAAGTCTGACTCAAATTTAATTTGAAGAAAATGAACAAAATTGAGGTACTGAAGAAGCGTTTGACTTTAATGCAAATCAAATGAAATCATTAAATATCAGCCAAATATGTGTAAACACAGAACAGTAAGAACTCTGTAATATCCTACCTGCCCATAGATTTTTTCTTCCAGTCTGTGAAGTAACACTTTTTCCTATAAAAATATAAATCACACGGTCACAATGCATTCACGTGCAGTACAGTATGAAGTGTAGTACAGTATGGTGACAGTGATCTCTACCTGAAGGGCATTCTAATGTTCATCTGCTCAGCATATTTACACAGCGTGTCCCACGGCGCATGAATCTTCACAAACAGGATATCACTGTTTGTTAATGAGGGCTGTCAAAGTGAAAAACAAGTCAATATTGGCATATAACAGACATATAATCAATTAGATGCATTGGTTTTATAATATTGGGAACTGAAGTTTTTGAGCAGACAGTTTTCAAAAATAATCATATAAGTAAAACTTATATGAAATACAATTTTTGTTCATTTTATGAGCTTTGTCATTTTTACAACTCTAAATGTCTAAATACATTTCAGATTTTTTTTAGCAATAAACAGAAAAAAGTAATACAATTATAATTAAAAATTAATAATCATTTAAGCAAGCAAGTGTTCTGAGTTACAAGCTATCGTTCTCCTAGAAGTCTGACCTCATGTTATTTAGAATGAGAACTACTCAATTTGTGATCAAAAATATTAAAGATAAAATAAAATAAAATTAGCATCATATGAAAAGTAGCTGTCACGATCTGTCTACTGTGGAGGAGACGAGGAGACGAAGGGGATTAACATTCAAAACTCTTTATTCATCCAAATACAGGAGCACATGGAACAGGCAGGAACACACATGTAGAACGAGGGGTCGACGAACAATACCGGACGCTGGACATGGAAACACACAGGGCTTAAATTATGGGACTAATCACGGAAATAACAAGACAGACCTGGAACTAATGAACATAATCAGACATGAGGGAGAAACTAGGTCATGGGGAGAACATGGGGAGAAAAACACAAGACACGGGAAGACAGGACTGACAGTAGCTAGTTTTGTCTACAACCCGGTTACAATCTGATTTCTCCTATTAAAACGGATGCAAGATCCCTAGGACTTATCTCATTTGGGCTCATTCTACATAGCAGGAATTACATTTGTATTATATTATGTATTAGAAATATGACTAAAATATGATTCTAATTAAAAATCCACATATGGTTCTAAACTAGCCCCTACTAAATGATCATTCAGTCTACAACCACTTGTTATTCATTCAAGTGTAACTAGTGGGAACAACGTTTTGAGCCTTTTTAAATGAGAGTACATCAATGTAAATATAATATAAACTTAATAAATGAATAAACCAACAAATAAAAGCATGTGCTATTTAGTTTGACATCCGTTGGTTAAGCATCTCATTTCATTGATACCCTATATCGAAAAACAGTTTTGGTAAAAAAAAATTTAAGTGTCAAAACTTATTTGGATCTGTGTAGAGTAGCAGAACTAAGAAAAGCTGATGTTGTTACCAAGCTTGGGAAAAGGTTAAACTTATTGTACTGTATGTTTCGACATTACAAACACACCTCCAAAAGAGCTGTAGCCTATAGGTAAAAACTAGTATGACTAATGCTGGAGTGCTACAGTATAAAAATGGTATGACAGATCTGGGAGATGAAAAGTAGGTTTGATAAAGTACAGTTCAGGTGTTCAGCTACCAATATAGAACATTAAGAGTTACCTAAGAAAACCACATAAGACACATAAAATTAAATAATGCAGACTCCTTGAGTTTTTGACTCTTAACTGACATTAGGTCTGTTCTAAAACTTATCTGCATAAGTCGTGACATATCAAATACTGTTTCTGGGTCCAAACCGCTACTTGTTTCAGATGAGAATACTTATATTATATTACATTTACATTTAGTAGAATATTAAGTAGCTAGCATAGTAGCATGCTAACATCAGACTCTATATGAATCAAATGTGAGTCAAGGTTCCTGACTTTCCATCGCATTAGAAGTGCTATTTGAGTGCTGTGCAGAGTTGTCTATGAAGAGTTTTATTTCAGACAGGATACATTAGAAGGAAGCGGCCTGTAGACAGCAGACAGCAAGTCAGCTCACTTTGGAACACAGCTAGTGTCTATTTTCTGCTAGCACTCAAAAGCTGCCTGATCGTTCTATTCTGTGATCTTTCCTTAAAGGTCCCCTGAAATGCTTAGAAACACGCAGCGTTACTCTATGCGTTGACGTCATTTTAACTGAAACAGGAATACAGGGCGGGACATATCAAGCAGCCCCGCCCCTTTTTAAAATAGCCTATAGCATTCGTTTATATCACAACTTGGGCAAAAGAATCAATCCAAACAAATGACCTTAAAAATACCACTGTCATCTTGTGAAAGATTTTGTTCTGTACCTCCTTCTCCAGCATTAGCCCTTCCGCCCGCAGGTTCCTCTCAAACGTGCACCTCTTCTCCACCTGAGGGCTGGATTTCTTATAGACTAATATATAGTCAATGCGCTTCTTCCCATCTCTAAACATCAATCCTGAGGGGTTTTCTAGATTGTTCCCCTGAAAATTAATCAGAGCATTTAATTAGATTTTATTAGAAAATATGAAACAATAATTCTGTTAAGTTTTAGTCCTAAAACATTTAAGCCGTGGGTTCCCTCAGGAATGTCAAAATTCACTTTTGAGGTATGACTGTAATTTATGTTGTACAACGAAACGGGAAAGACTCTACCACAGACATTTTTGTACTTATGAATCTAAAGCACTTTTCTTAAATCCCATTAGAATTTCCTGAGGGAATTTTTCAGTGTTGGCTTGCAAATTGACATCATTATTGAACATCTCGATATGTTGCTGAAACATTTAATTGTGAGAAAAAAAAAAAAAACATGTTTATGTGATTATAAAAGGCACTTATAAAAGGGAGCTACTTAAGGCAGGCAAAAAATGCTACTCGAGATCTGATTTAATTCATCATCAAACATAGATCTTGAAGCTGGGTTGGCAGTACATCAGCAGGTAAGTGGACAGATGTTGTACCTGTATGGAGTCTGTGCGGGCCTCTAGCTTTGCTCTGGACACAGGCTTTTGCTGGACGAGGAACGTTTCATCTGTTTTAGGCTCAACCTCCGCCACCTCCCTCTCTTCCATGTAGACATCCTGACTAGTGTCTGTCAAAGAGATAAACACTGGGTTTTATGAGATTAACTCGTTAAAATTAAATGGTGATGAATATGGATGTGAAAATTATCAGCTGTTTTCTAATTTATTCCTAGCATTAGTCTTGTGTAAAATGTCTGCTATAGTATTTATCATGTTTACTTAAGCATAATTAGTCACATGGGATTCATAGCCTCATACTTCTAGAGGCATACAGCGCTTGTCAAACTGTCAGTGAGATTGAGAATAGCTTTCTTCAGGTATTATAGACCTAATTGGACTTGACAGGTTGGGTTTCGATTGACAAAGGGCTTTGAATTCAAGCAACGAGCCTTTAAATTTCTGCTAACACAAAGTTAGTGCTTTGATCACCAACATTTGTCCACTTTTAGCTTCTATGTTCTGAGATTACTGCTGACTGCTGCAGCCAGTAACCCTCATTATCTCTACAGGTGTTTAGACAAGACAGCTTGTTCCAAGTGCTGCACAAGGTTCTTAGCGAAGATGCTGGAAGCATTTCCAAGTGCTGACATTGCCGGACTCTTCTAAGAAAAGCATTACATTTTCCCTTGAGTTTAGTACCAGCCACTAATGGCCATCATTTTGATACAACACTCCTGCCAGGAGATCTTTTAGCAAAAGCACCTGACCTGATGAGGTCAACACAATTGCAGAATGAATAATGGATAATGAGATGGTCCTTTTTAAGCCAGCTGATTTTTATAGTTAATCTGTGGCTTCGGTCCACATGCATACAGAGAAAATGAAGGTCAAGTCAAGTCACCTTTATTTATATAGAGCTTTATACAATACAGATTGTGTCAAAGCAGCTTTACAGTCTTAAATAGGAAAATAGTGTGTCAATAATGTAGGAAGACAATAGTAAACGGTCAATTTTTCAGTTAAAGTCAGTTCATTGTTGATTCAGTTTTTGATTCATTGTTATCGACCAGCTCAGTTCGGTTCTCTTCAAAAAGTATCTGTGCAATCAAGTCAAAATTATTGCCAGAAATGGTGCCCCCAACTAAGCAAGCAAAATGCGACAGTGGTAAGGAACCAAAACTCCATTGGTGACAGAAATGGAGGGGAAAAAAAAAAAAAAACTTGGGAGAAACCAAGCTCAGTCGGGGGGTGGGGTAGGGTTAGTTCTCCTCTTGCCAGATGAAACCAGCATGGTGTGGTCTGCCTTTTGTAGTGACAGTTCTAAGAACAACAGTAGAACTAAACTATTACCTGAGTGACAATCGTTCATGGTTTGGACCTAATTTAGTTTGCACCAAGGATGTCTATAAAACCTGGAGAAAACATACCAATTCATCTCACTGGCTGTGGTACTCTGCTAATGTATGAAGAAGTATGCCCTAGAAGTACGTGACCTGCATACAGTCATCTTTGCTCATGGGCACTCAGTTATGGAAACATTTATCTTTTGGCACTCTTAAACTATTACTTAAATATTTGATTACAGCCTTGGAAAGTACATAGTTTCTGTCTCAGGAGGCAGCAGTTCCCTGCGGGTCTCTAGCCGTGTGGCATCCCTCCCCCCTAGCCGTGTGCCACTCCTCCCACCTACAATCCCCGCCAGTACCGAGACTTGAACCCATGACCTTTGGGTTACAAGCCCAACTCTCTAACCATTAAGCCATGACTGCCCCTGTGACCAGAGTACAAGAGGCTTTTAGGGCACGTTGGCCCGACTAAGGACTGTTGGGCACCGCTTTTCCAATTAGTCCCTTGGTTCCGAAGTTTGGCTCTTTTCTGCTAGTCACTCACCCCGCATATCTCAAGCTCTGCCTCATGTCAGTCAGGTAGACAAGAGCGAGCATTTTGATACCTTTGATCATTCGACAGCATGACGACTAGGAAGACAGTCCTAACAACCTCTTGTGCCCCAGTACCCTCCGAGGAGGGGGCAGGCACTAAGCTCCAGCAGAGGTGCTGTGCAGAGAACTCACTGGGAACTGCTGCCTCCCCAAAACACAGAATGTGGCGGGTTTAACCAGATAGCCCTTGAGGGCATTGAGAAAGAAAGAGCACACAATGTTTTGTTGTGACACACGCTCCCCTGAGGGGGCTTGCTCTCAGAACCCTGAACGCCTCGGCATCGGGGCTGATCTTATCTGGCAGATCGGGAGGTCCAGCTTTCAACTGGACTGCTGAGCCAGGTTTAACCACAGGTGCAGATTCATGGCAGTCATACCAGCCACTGAATGGCCAATCTTTGAGGTCAACAGCCTGACAGAGTTCAGACAGAACGATGGTGTACTGTGATGCCCCAGCCAATCATAATAGATTTAACTTTACATGTTCTGGAGGGTAATGATGGTCCTCTCCAGGATGAGCCAATTCCCATGCTCTGTCAGCCCCATGATAGATGAACAATTAGTCATCATGGGTTGACGTAATCGAGTCGAATAAGGCTGCTCCCAGGAACTCAATAACTTGTTGTGGAGATCCTGGAAGAAAGAAAGCTGCCTACGAGGAGGATGCGTGCTTTGACCTGATAGAAAACATTTGTCTAAATGAATGTGGGACACTTTCAGTTCTTCCTCAGGCCAATTCTAACTGAGTTTGTCTACAGCACGAGTTAACACATCGGTTAACTCCTCATAGACAATGGAGTGAGGGACTGTGTGTGTGTCTTTTATCTCTATGTGTGGAAACATCACCATGTTCAACATTTAACTCCACAGAACAAGATGCAGCCAGTATCATGTCCTCATGCCGACCGAAAGAAATCGCAGAGTGAGCTTTTGGGTCTGTCAATATGTAAAATACTTATGCATAATCATGGGATTGTGTTGGTATTACCATATCTCACCATGAAAGCCCAAAGGGTTGATATGATTACTACATTTCATAAGGCATGCTTTCTTATCAGGTTAATAGGTTAGTTTGCTAACTACAAGCATACTAAAACACAAAGACAAGTTTAACAAAGACAAGTTTGCTAGTGCTTACCTGTGGGAGGAGGTGTGATGTGTGTGCAGGAGGCACTGACACTGTGACTGTATGTTTTGGGTTCAGGACTCAGAGGCACAGAGAGGAAGTGACTGAGGTTCTGAGGATGTGTCTGACTCTGAGCCAGACATGGCAAACTGCGGCGAGACGATTTTAGCGTTTTCGCCTTCAAAATCTCACTGATACTGGTGTGCATACCTGCTGGGAGAGAAACAGAGAAACACATAAATGAGACATCAGATTAAAAATACCAACATTTCCACCTTGAAAATACAAAAAATATGACATTAAATCATCTTTAAAATGGCATTTTCAGTTCTGTTGTCCATGTATCAAGAGTCAGTGTCATCTGTATTTGAGACAAATACTCTGTAATGCAATATAGTACCAGTAAAACTCACTTACGCTATCAAATGCAAAGCTATAATGATCACATCAAGGATAACCAGTGTAGTACATTTACTTAATTAAATAACTCATGGAAGCACAGTCAGTCTTTATTGACTCAAAAGGTCATCTAAGGATAAAGGATTTACTAACTACGTTTCAAAACCACGTGGGCCAGATGCTGTTTGATGGTTTTGCAGTAGTCACAGAAAGCAGATTCAGAAGAAGCTGTTTTCGTACAGATAAAGATTTTCATTAAACGGGCCATAAACTAGCTGATACGGAAAAACTGATAACGCTTTATAATAAGGATTAATTTGTAACAAAATGTAAAAGTTTATGATTATTAATGTTCGTTAATAAAAATACAATTATTTATTCATTAATTGTCATTTCACAGTGAATGAATGAATGAATGATATACAGTGGGTACGGAAAGTATTCAGACCCCCTTAAATTTTTCACTCTTTGTTATATTGCAGCCATTTGCTAAAATCATTTAAGTTAATTTTTTTTCCTCATTAATGTACACACAGCACCCCATATTGACAGAAAAACACAGAATTGTTGACATCTTTGCAGATTTATTAAAAAAGAAAAACTGAAAAATGCTCAGTATTTAGTAGAAGCACCCTTTTGATCTAATACAGCCATGACCCTTTTGGGAAAGATGCAACAAGTTTTTCACACATGGATTTGGGGATCCTCTGCCATTCCTCCTTGCAGATCCTCTCCAGTTCTATCAGGTTGGATGGTAAACGTTGGTGGACAGCCATTTTTAGGTCTCTCCAGAGATGCTCAACTGGGTTTAAGTCAGGGCTCTGGCTGGGCCATTCAAGAGCAAATATAACATACATGAAATAACCCCCATATAGCATACATGATCAACCCATAGCAGATCTATACCGGTGGAGCTGGGGAAGGTGGAGGGTTTCTCAAGTGCACTGTGACTGCTACAGCAAGCTCTAGCCAAGTATTTGAATGTTGAGCAGCGAGCTCATTGGCTACCGATACAGGAGAGAACCAATCAGCTGTGCCATGTGATAATGATGTCATCATGTCAGATTGAGTTAGACCTATCGGACTGCACCATCTAGAGTTTAATGCCAGAACTTTTATTTATTTATTGTTAGTTAAAATGTTGTTTATTGATACTTAATTCATTAACTATAATGTACAAATGTAACTTTATTTTAAAGTGTTCCTGCAAATCCTAATATACTAATATGCATGAAATCAATGATAATGTGGCATAGTAGGGTGAAGTCAACAAACGTTTCTTCAACCAGCCTAACTCTGTCAATATATCAAACCTCTATTCAGTACTCAATTATGTAATAATTCAAAGTCACATAAACTAAATGTTTAAAATGCAATTGCTTTCACATACTACTTGGGTGGGACGGGCAGGCTAAGATGATAAAATATTGAAGGTATTTAACTTAAAGTTAATTTTACATCAGAGAAGTAATATCAAGGTTTGATTGCAAGGTTAATGTTTTTCAGCTCCCATTTTACTAACAGTGGACAGCAATGCTGATGAAGGCCACATAATCCTCTTGGGAGCAATTTTCAGTCTATGAATGTAATATGAGAGGGCTATTCTCAGTGTATACACAGAATGACCTATATGGCCCATAACAAACCTAGTCTCATGCATAACAGATTCAAAAGTAGAAATGCATTTACATTCAGATAAAATATAGACATCTTTGATAATGCTAAGTTAATATACTCTCTGCTGCTTCCCATTCCAAAACATGAATGAATTGAAATAGCAATGTGCCGAAACTCACCATAAAAACAAAACACTTGAATACAAAAATACCAGAAGCTGGTGTCAAATCTGGATAAATGATTCCACATAACCATTTAATTAAAAACCATTCCACAATGTGATGACATTATTAACGTCCGATTCAAGGTCACACTGACAAACATCCAGTGAAAAGCTCATTTGTAAGCCAGTGCTGAAGAGATCGCAAGCTGGGAAAATGCCTGGTCTTCCCCACACGACTGCACAGAGATAGAGCTGATGTGGAATTCCTCTCATAGTGACCTTGTCCATGACGGCTGCATCAATCTAACCCACTCATAACCCACGGCTGGCTTTTTAAATAGAGCTAACACGAAACAAGAAGCAGTGATTCAGAGTGTAAAACCCAAAGCACACACAGAGAGATACACAGAAAGTTCAAACACATATGCAACGTATGCAGGACTGAATTAATTAAGATTCTCTCACATCTTAAGTACTCAAAATTCAGGACAAGGCTCTTGAATCCCAAATGCTCAGCCCTAAAATATCTTCTTCTTGTAGCATCTTGAGATCGAGACTCAAGAGAGAAATACTTTGGGAGAAAATCTGCTTGTAACCCATTTTGCTGCATAAAAAAGTAGATATTTACTTTCATTTGAAGATGACGTGAATGCTTCTTGCATGTGAAAAACTCTCCACCACCAATATGTGTGTTATCAGTGGTTATTTTCTATGTTTTGTTATGTGGTTCCTAGAGTGTTCTGTTTCTGTACAAGATGCTTAACCAACATTGCATGATGCTTTATTAGAAAAATTAACTAGCTAGTCATGGCTGTTTCTCAAAACTGATGTAACATGGTTGCACTGCCATCGTTTCAACAACATTAATACAGAACTGTCATTAATGACATCATGACATACCTACCCATTTCTCATCTCTGGATGTGAATGCAGCAACTGACACTTTATGCTCTACTTTAACCTCTTGGATATTTGTCCTCTCTCCTCCAGGCCAGCACGGGCTACCCCTTCTAACCCCTGGTTATCCGATGTTCTTCGTGAGCATCGGACCAAACTCAGGGCAGCAGAGAGAAAATGGCGCAAATCAAAAGATTCGTCAGACCTGAGTATGTATCAGTCTTTGCTTTAATCTTTCTTTGCTGAAGTCCATACTGCCAGATTCTTCACAGACAAAACTAGAACAATCGGTAGTCAGTTCTCAGCCCCACACACACAGGACTTAAAATCAACCACACCCACTGCTAAAACTCCCATCTTCTCAATCTGTCCCCTCACTGAGGCAGAAGTATCAAAACTTCTCCTCTCCAGCCATCCTACAACATGCCCTCTAGACCCAATCCCCTCACACCTTCTCCAAGCAATCTCTCCTACACTTTTACCATCACTCACACACATCATCAACACATCTCTCCTCACAGGCACTTTCCCCACTGCATTCAAGCAGGCTCGGGTAACCCCACTGCTCAAAAAACCTACATTAAACACTTCTCTTATAGACCGCTACAGACCTGTCTCTCTCCTTCCATTCATAACGAAAACCCTCAAACGAGTTGTTTTCAACCAGGTATCATTGTTTCTTTCACAGAACAACAAACTGGACGCTAACCAGTCAGGTTTCAGGAGTGGCCATTCAACTGA
>NW_015640057.1:880815-892302 GCF_001515625.1 Sinocyclocheilus rhinocerous
GGCTCGCATCAAGTTCAAGACATTGATGCTTGCATATAGAACAGCCACAGGCTCAGCACCCGCCTACTTCCACTCACTACTACAAATCTACATCCCCTCCAGAAGTCTGAGATCCGCTAGTGAGCGACGCCTCGTGGTACTATCACAGAGAGGCTCAAAATCACTTTCCAGAACATTCTCGTGAAAATTGCAGTAGCCAAGGTGAGCTGACTGACGTTATCAAGTAGCCTACGCTGCTGTTCCATTTGCAGAATTACCGGACTTGCGTCGTCCCGTCTGCGGGAGTTCACACTGCCGAGTCGAACTCGCGAAGTCCGAACCGAGGACGCAAGTCCGAAATTTGCGGACTTGGTATTGAGAAAGGCGCGCAGACCTACGTCACCAGACTATTTGCCTAATTTTCACTGTATTTTAGATTGCGATGGAAACGCAGACAGCAACAGGTCTGGGGGGAAAAAAGTTCCTGGAACAAATTGTTCCAGGCAATTTCAGTGGCAAAGCGGCTATAGATGTTAATGAACACAATACAATGCCTCTTTTCAAGACACATCTCACTCACCTTTTTCCTAAGAGAGCAGTGTTTTAAACACTGCTACCACAAAAAAAAAAAAATGTAATGAATCCTGGGTTGCCAGATTATGAGATTTCACACTGAACATAAACTGAACACAGCATGAAAGTTTCTGAGATTGTTCAAAACACATGAATATTTAACGAGGTGAGCACTGAGGCAGTTTATGATTGATTGTCTGTTGCAAAACAACAACATAACATTCTAGCACTGCATTGTTTCCCACTGCATACATTTTGTACAGTAAAATCAGTGTTAACCCTGCTTTCTACCAGGGTTAAAACAGTGCTGAGCCCTCTTTAAAATGCGGTTTATCCAGAACTTACAGGGGAAGCAATTATGTGTGCCTGCAAAGACTTTTCTAAAAGATACCTCATTTTAGACAAATCTTGAGGCGGAATTGCATGTGGCAGTTCCCAAATTTAATGAACACAAATAAATCCAAGATGATGGATGATTCAAAGGAAATGTTAATATGTGATAAACAAGCTTTCATTCAATATTAAATTGTATCTATAAATATATAACAACATGCTAACGTCTAACTAGAAATTATTTAGTCATGTGGATCACAATTTATGTGCCTCTGTACATCATTTCCAATTGGCAATTTATGAATTTATGCTTTACACTTATGCTTGAATGCAAGTTTCGAGTGTTTAGGACAGTTACTTTTGAAAGTATTGCATTACGATATTGCGTTACTCACTAAAAAAGTAACTAATTGCATTACTTAGTTACTTTTTATTGAAAAAAATGCATTATGTTACTTTTGCGTTACTTTTTTCTCATCTGACCTGGAATTGTTTGTTTGTTTGTTTTTAATATAAAAAGTTATATTTTAGGCAAATGTAAAAGCCCTTTCACACCAAAAGTGAAATGAATAAGCCTCAGGCTGAAGGAAATGTAAATTCACATCTCTACAGTAGAGAATGCAACTAAAACAAACCCTGTGCTGCCATTCAGGATTACAGAAAGAATAGGACGCAAGTGAGATTTTTCACATTTAGTCTAGAACTACAGTAAGCATCATGTTCACACAGCACACACAATGCCTCTGCACTTACTCCTGATTTCTCTCAACATGGCAACATGAGAGCCGTCAGTCAATACATAGGAAAACAAAGTAACTGCTGTTACGTATTTAGAAAAAGTAACTTTATTGTAAATTAAAAATGAATGTGTTACTTTACTAGTTAATTGGAAAAGTAATCTGAACTCACGCTACTAGTAATGTGCTACCCACAACATTGTAATTGTCTGCCAAATCAATAATGTAAAGTAAATGTAAAGTTTGAGGCCTCTAAGGCTCAAAAACTATTTTTAGACTTATTCACAACACATCTGCATACTTCATAACTGAAGGTTTTAATGAGACAGGCTTGTGTGGATGCACATTTCCTTCATAAATGCCTGGTGGGTACAGGTGTTGCGTAGTAAAATTTAGATTCCTCGTTTACACTATGGGAAAGCATGTGATGATATCACATAAAAACATTAGTACTCTTTCTATGATGCTCTCATTCTTAATAAGGCTTGTGTGGATGCACATTTCCTTCATAAATGCCTGGTGGGTACAGGTGTTGCGTAGTAAAATTTAGATTCCTCGTTTACACACACGTTCTGCTGAAATGGCTAAGATGACGCGTGTGTGTCTCTCTCTCATCAAAATCTGTGTAATATCTCCATATTGTCTGTAGAGATGCATCACCACTGCCCAGATTCATAACGCTCCACAATATCCACAGCTTCCCACAGGCAGAGAGAATAAGACATAGCCTACCATTAACTAAACTCAGACTAATATCTCTCAGAAATAGAGATTTCTGTACGAGAGAAGAGCAGATGGTGCTATGGGTAAGCATGTGATGATATCACATAAAAACATTAGTACTCTTTCTATGATGCTCTCATTCTTAATGTTATAGTGTAAATTGTTTCCTAATATTGAACTTATGAGAATAAAGGTGCTTTTTATAGATACCAATGAATGACAAGTGACAAGTTAATACACTTTGATGAAAGAATGCAAAGATATTATTTAGAATAACATCAGGCACTGAATAACTGTCCACAAAATCAATGACAAAAAAAAAAGTTTTGATTTTCATGTTGGCATGTAACTGAGACAGACATCCTACATGTCTGCACATGCTGTTGTAGGAGTTCTGGTGAACTCATCGTGTAGGTTTATATAAATATATAAAAGCTTATTTGATCCTGATTTTAATCTCTAGCTCTGAGCTCATACTGGTTTGTCAGAAAGAGAAATATAATCCTATGCTTTATATGAAAGTTAAAGTGAAGAATTAAATAAAAACGAGAGTGCAACACAACAATTTCAATGTGCAACACTATACATAAATATTCCAGAGAGGCAGTAATGCAGAGGAACGGAAGAAGAGATATAGACGGTGAAGTGTATATTGGTCGGATTCAGTCCAGTCTGTTAGCGCTGCTGTTCTGTGTAATCTTATCAAGCACATCTCCACCACCAACTGAAAACGTGAGAAAAAGAAGTCACATAATAAATGTTCCCATAGAAAACAAACACTGCTGTTTGTGCAGCGCCATGCTTGCTGTGCCAGGGACAAAAAAATCTGCAATCCTGGATTTATCCACGGAGGCAAAGCCAACAGGACCTTGTGATTGAGTGAGATTATCAGCGCGTGTGTGTGTGTGTGTGTGTGTGTTCCTGCTGCACAACCTCAAACCTGCAATTCACCACAATAATAAAGATAAAGAGTTACTCTAAACAGATCAAGAGTCTCGTTGCGTGTAATCCAAGTACAGCTGTGTGCTGTTCACGTGTGAAATGCTACATAGTGTATTCCTGCAGCTATGTATGTGTTTAAAAAAAATGCATTTAACATTTTTGATGTTGGCATTATACCATTATACATTTCGATATAGTTTCTACTCAGGCAAGTTATGACCCTAGATAATTATACTGTATATAAATATCTCAAGATGACTCACAGTTTAACATTTAGGTGTTTTGCATTTACTGCATTTTAAACAGATCCACTGACTGCAATTAATACCATAGAGTTATCAGCTGCACTATTGCATATTATAAGAAATGACTGCCTGAAGACTGGCACACACACACACTCTCTCTCACACACACACACACACACTCTCTCTCACACACACACATTGTGTGTTATTGACAGGCTTCATGAAATTCAGCCAAATGTCATGTGAGGACAGCTGTTGAACAAATTGACGAATGCAGCTGGATTAGTGTTGATATAATGCATGTAGGGCCGAGTTAAGAGCTAGAATATGGCTAGACTACGATTGAGGACATTATTTTTATTCTACTGTAACCAAAAAAAAGGAAAAATAAAGATGCACTGCTATCTGAAAAGTAGCGGTGAGCTACAGAACAAAATAAGTATTTAGGAAAATGTAAAAAAAAATGCAAGTTGAAATAAAGAGCTTTCCTTGCTTGAGGGAAACGAGAGTGAAGAGAGTGAAGGAAATGAGGTCAGTGGGTTTGCCCGTCTTCCCTGTCTGAAAACCTTGCATAATTCATCTCTGGTTCCCCACCGCTCTCAGCACACGGGAGTTTTACATCGCCCTGCCCCACTAACAGATGCTTTTTATAGATCAGAGAGGCAGAGTGGGCTGGGTAACTCTACACCCCTCTCAGAGCCAGTCTTTACGGGACGTTAAGGGGCTGCTGGCTGACGATCAGATTTAGTGGAGCTCGACTGAGGCTTTTTCAGATGCACGTGATTTACAGCCGCTAGACTGATTCTGTGATATTGTTAGCAAAGTGCAATGCAGCCTAAATGAATTATTTGTGAGTTTAATCAATTCGATTTCCATCAGTCTGGACTGTAACTTTGGTCTCAACACAATGCAAAATCACTAGCTTCAAAATATGAGTGGGTGGCATGAGCAAATTTATATCTTTGTAATGGTAAATCACAATATAAAGTTATTTGTATTGTGAAAATAAATGCATCCATAATAATATTAAAATAATAAATGAAACTTTTTAATCATACTGTGAACTCAATAGCTTCACATTTTACTTAAACACAAATAACCTTATGTACATGTCATGAACTATATCTTCTAGTACTTAATGAATTTCATAAATTAAATAACGGAATAATTACCGGAATAGTTCACCTAAAAATGAAAATTTGCTGAGAATTTATTCACCTTCAGGCCATCCTAGATGTAGATGAGTTTGTTTCTTCGTCAGATTTGGAGAAATGTGTCATTCCTTCACTTGCTCACCTGCGGCGAATGGGTGCCGTCAGAATGAGAGTCCAAACAGCTGATAAAAACATCACAATAATCCACACCACTCCAGTTCATCTGTTAACGTCTGTTAACGGCTTTCTCCAGTGAAAAAGTCATCTTGTCTGAATCAGGGGAGAAATCTGCACAGATCAAACCAAAACAACTCTAAACAAATATATGGGTGGATTTTTATGTCAGAGACATTAGGAGATGGACTTTTTCAATGGAGGAAGTGATATTATGGATTCGTGTTTTGGCTGGAAGCAACGGTTTGAAGTCAAAAACATCTTAACGATAGTTTTCAATAATGGCGCTTTTCCACTGCATGGTACGGCACGGTACGGTTCGGTACGGTTCACTTTTGGGGGGTTTTCCACTGGGTACAGTACCTGGTACCTGGTACTTTTTTTAGTACCACCTCGGTTGAGGTTCCAAGTGAACCGTACCGTTACCAAAACGTGACGTGTAAACTCTGCTGATCACGGATTGGCCGGAGAGAATCGTCACTACCTGCGTCACTGAACTTGCGACACAAACACAACAGAACCGCTAGATTTAAATCAGCACAGCCAGCGAAGGATCGAACGCAACTGTTTTGAACGAGCGCACCTTTTTTAACAACCAAAAAGTTTTGTTGTCTGTTGTGGAAGAACAGACGTTCCTCTCGTTGATAGCAGAGGAGCGGATCCAGCGAGAGCTTGATGGGGCGACACGGAATGAAAACGTTTTTTTTAGGAGTTGTGGTAGTAGAGGCGGCGCAACTATAACACATGTGAATAATCCCGCCCACTCTAAAGCGGTACTGAACTGCAGTGGAAACGCAAACCGAGCCGAACCGAACCGTGCCGTACCGTACTGAGCCGTGCCGAGTCGTACATAAAAGCGCCATAAATGTTCATTTCTGGGTCAGCTATGCCTTTAAAAATTGTGACAAACTACCAAAACGTGATTTTTCACGCGAGTATTGTTTTTATCATCTCCAGAACTGAAATCCCTCAATCACACTGGGGCCTTAAGTTAGTGTATGGTTAGTAACAGATGGCACGTTTCCAGAGCTTAACTGTTCAGCACAGAATTACACAAGCCAGTCAGTGACGTGCTGAAACATGAAGACAGGAGATTACAGTATCATCACTCTCCTCAATTACTTTTCAGTCCTATCAAACAATGTCATAGTCTCCCCTGTAACCGAATGTCTACTCATGTGTATCCCCTTGCCATCATATACAAATCTTTTACTGCCTTGCTAAACCCTAGTTTAGTCAATAACATCAAATGAATTTCACCTGGAATAAGTGATATTATTGTATTACAAATGCTGTCAAAGTGTGTGACTATTTGTTGGTTCTCTCTAATACTGGTCCTGAAATATAGATTAAATATAGATTTTCTGGTCTGCAAAGTGTACAAAGTGGTAACCATCACTTATTACTCTTAAAGAGCTATTTCTACCCGATTAATCCATAGAAATCTGTTTTGCTGGTATAAATTAATGTACTTATGCAAACAACTTATATAAAAGATTTCCAAGAGAAAAAAAAAAAAACTTTAAAGCTGAAGTTTAAATATAAATTCCCTGGAAACATTGGATATGTATTATTTATTTTTTGCAGAAACAATTTACACTTTGTTTTTATCACAAAGAAACGTGTTAACAAGGTCAGATAATCAATGTCTGTATTAATCTTGGTATTCCCAAGACTTTTGAGCAAGTAATTCCCATGACTTTTATAGTGGATTAAGTTCACAAAGAGCAATTTCTGGTCTTATTCGGTACCATAATTTTTCCATTTTAATAATTTCCATTAATGTTCCAGTCATATATACATATATATATATATATATATTTTTTTTTTTTTCCCAATGACCATGAAAACTAATTAGGGTATTTAAACTATTCATACATTCATTTATAAAAGCCCCTGCTAGAACACATTTTTGACAATCACAGGTCACAGGTTGTTGTTTTAAATAATCAATCTATTGGTCTGTCTGGTGTCCGTGATCTACGGCGATACTCTTCCCCATCTGTGCGTTATGTAACATGACAGGTGGCAAGTCTGTGGCTCATGGGATGTTGTGCAACACACACACACCCTTTCTTTGACACAGAAAAAGACAAATTCACAGCTCCCCTGTGGAAAAAGCCATGTCTCTCTGAAAGTGGGCCCTCTCTTTTTAGCAACCTATACCTAGTATAAAAACGCACCTGTCCTATATATTACATCGAGCATATAGCTTGAGCATATATGCAGTCAAGAGAGCCAGAGCTGAATGTGGTACCAAGCACAGAGACGTTGATATCGTCAGCCTACAAACTCACAGTTTGCTGGAGAGTGGCCCATGTGGCAGGAAGTCCAAGTGTCTGGCCAATCTGTTTGTGCCACACTGCAATAGATCAGAACAGCCAGAATCCTGTGTTAACTAACCGCTTGCTTTTCGATCACACATTTCTGGACCGAAATCATCTAGGAGTTTATCCATATGGCGTGGTTTCTTTATTATGGCTTCCAGTCTTTGTTTCAAAAGAGGATTCTGATGCTTTTTGCTCGTCTTCTGTAGTGAGGCGTATAAATTATCACCGCCGCCGAGGCATATATCAGTTTATTGCTTTGGGTTATTGTGCTGGTTGGAATTGATTTTGGTGCTCCACTGAGTCTACAATGGTTTGAAGATGTCTGTACAGTAGCTATTATACGTCTCATGGCAGCAGCTGAGAAATGTTGGTTATTTGGCACAGGTTGGTATTAGATCTTATTTCTTCTTCTCGTCACATTCCTCATGTCTCTGCCACATGTGGCTCCTCTTGAATGAAAGTGTGTTGGTCTCTAGTTCTGGCTGTTCTTTTGGTTTGGTTGTCAAATGTCATCCGTTTGGGTTTCAATAATCCAGTTTTCATCAGATTGTACATAATGTAACCCAGAAATGGCACATTCACAGATTTTGATGGACTATCATATATATATATATATATATCACAGGTCACAGGTCACATAGGAGATATATCTCCTAAAATAGCAAAAGTTGTCTGAAATTGCCGGTTCCTATCAAAGTGGCTCACTGCTGTGCAACTTCCTGGAGTCAGGATACACGTTTGGGTTACACTTTATTTTGATAGTCCACTTTAGACATTCTACTAATTATAAGTAACTTTGCAACTACATGTCAACTAATTATCATTAATTAGCAACTACACGTCTACTAACTCTCAGAGTAGACTGAGGTTAGGTTTAGGGTTAGTAGAATAAGTTGACATATACTTGTAAAGTTTCTTATAGTCAGTATGTTGTATGTTGTGGACCCATCAAAATAAAGTGTTAGAAGATATTAAGCAGACAGTCTACTAATACTCTAATGACTGCTAGTTGACATGTAGTTTCAACGTTACTTACTGTTAGTAGAATGTCTAAAGTGGACTATCGAAATAAGGTGTAACCCACGTTTGTATCAGTCCACTGGGACACTAAGGGCGTTTGTACCAGTAGATTGATCACTTTGTTCCAAAACAAGGGAATTCAAATGTTACAATCAGTGTTGGGGGTACAGCATTACAAGTGATGTCAGTTATGTAATCAGATTACTTTTTTCAAGTAACTAGTAAAGTAACACATTATTTCTTAATTTACAAGAAAATATCTCAGCTATTTTTCAAATAAGAAACAGCAGTTACTTTATTTTCCCATGTATTGCTCCCCTGTCTGCATGTGGAGTAAGTACAGAGGTGTTGAGTGACATTCCCTGAATTCCCTGCATTACAATTCAAATGTGATGTTTTTTTGTTGAAATAACTATGTTTCTTCTTAGATTTTCTTATCAGTTTTGTACAATAGGGTTGTATGTTACATCTAATGTTGTTAAATTAATGTTTATTGCATTATATAAGTTGCATGTGTGTGTTACCATGATGGTGTTTAGTGTTTGTTTGAATGAATTATAAATGACTGTATTTACCTGTAAAATTTAAGTTAAAACCATAAAACCTAAAATGTTGCTACCGTGTTTTTACGGTAAAATTCTGGCAACCACAGCTGCCGTTTTTTTTTTTTTTACTGTAAATTCTACAGATTTTCTTTTTTACGGTGTACTGTATATTTTACTATAGGCCGGGTGACATCTGTGTCAGCCCGACTCTTATTCTCATGTCCAAGCACTGGTGATGTATTGTTAAAATTGTGCTAGAAGTGTTTATTCAGTGGATTCTGGCTGAGAAGCAGGCATGCAATTGAAATTAGTCATGCAGTTCTTTTATAAGCCTAAAACTAGTGTTGCTGTTTAAATTTAGACTTATTACATTTAAGTTATAGTGTAGTGGATGGTTTCCCACTTTTCTGGTTGTTTGGTTAAATATTCCCTAATTTCGTATTTATATTTATGTATATAATCTAAAAATTATGTTTTTGTTTGGAAATGCTCTCCATCCACAATAATCTTACTGCACATGTGCATGCAACTTCATAAAAGCTCACTAAAATGATACAGAGAGACCAGACATACAGTAACAAAATTATTTTTCTGGCACAATTGCATTATCAAAATATCCCATTATCCATTGATGTGTCCAGGTCACACAAAAATCGCCATTCCATGTGAGATTTAACACGCAACTGATCTCATCTTATGCCACAGGATATCAATTGTGAATACATTTTCTATCAGAATGTAATATAAAGATTGTACAATGTAACATTTATCTTTAACAACACTAAAAAACTGGATAGCAGGTACAACAGGGCATCATCATTTTCAAATACTTTCATTTTTCACTGTCTACACAACAACATGAAAACAGCAATTTGGGAGAGCATTTTCAAAAAACTCCGTTTTCGCTGAGCAAAAATGCCTCAAATTGAAGATAAAAAGATGTGTTTTTAAATGTATCCAGATTAAAGTGGATGTAGCTTTAGTCCAGTCCGGCCCTGAACCTAAAATGAATTTGAGAGCTTATTTTCAAGTCCACTTCAATTCTATGTGGTAAATAATAAATCCCATCCTCAGCCGTCTGTCACACTTCCTACAATTATCATTAGCCAATAATTAATCTCACGCTTTCACGATTAAATGTAAAATTACAGATTTTCATTAATTATGGAATTGTATTCTGAGAGCATGAATTAGTGTAAAATCCATTATCAACACTCAAATGGTACAATTTGCATAGAAAATAATACTCAAAATGCATTATCCTGGCACTGCGTATTTCTGTAATAATGTGATAAGATACACTGCAAGCCAGTCAAGGAGTCTGTGGCCAAACATGCTTTGATGTGAACATAACTGAATATAAATCCACTCTTCTGCAGAGGCCTAAACATCAAAGAGTCTCTTTCTCTCTATTCCCACCACATCTCACCTTCCCTGACTGGGACGTTTCTTCCTCTGCAGTCTCCACACATCACTCTTATGTCAAGGGCATGCACTGTTTGGGCAAAATCCTGTTTTCATTTAACTGCACAGATGTGTCAAAATAAAATAAAAAAAAATTTGGGAGGAACCCTCAGAACATAAACAAGAACGCAACAAGAAAGAGAAAGATAGGAAGAGGTAGAATGCCGGTTTCCTGCTGTAGTTATTTCATCACTAAGCACTTGAGACAGGCAAGGTTCTGGGGTCAGTGGGTTTTAGTCAGGCATCTGCAGAAGATTCAGGGTCATTCTTTGATGCAGAACTGGAACATCACTGCTGACAGCAAAAGCAGTTGAACAGTTTAAATGAGCCAGCACTAGTTTGCTGGTATCTCAGGTCGGTCAGTCTGGCCTGTCGGCTGTTTTCTCAGCTTGGCCAGGCTAAAGACCAGGTTGTTGTGGCTTTTTCAACATCTGGGTTTGCTTGGAATGAAAAAGTATCATTAAGACTCAAGCCTGTTTTACACATACTGTGTGAAAAGGGCATTAATGCGGGTTGATCATTTTGGTGAATTTCACTTCTGGGACATGACGTTACAAGTGTGAATTCTGTAACCTGTTAATAATAAAGTAAAATTTGGTCTAGGAACTATTTTCACTCAGAAATTGTTAGTAAATTGTACAAAGTTACAAAGAAACGGCAAGTAACACCAAGCATGAAATGTTGACGTAGAAAGACTGAAATAGTATTTTCATGTGAAACACTCTCAAATATAGTGTTGTCACAATACTGGAATTTCTAAATCCGATACGATACCTTGAAAAATATCAATATTCGATACTATTTTCAATAACACTGCCACAACATTAAGGGCATAAAATGTTTGATTTTTATTGAAAGACAAATGTAACCAGGCTAGAACATGACAATGAGGTGTATTTTTTTTGCTATTTACTGTATACTACTTATTACAAATAGCGTACCTCTGGGTACTTTTCTGCAACACTGTTTTTACATACCTTACTGCACGTTTCGCCGCAGTTTCAAAGAGAAATGTCCACTGAGTGGCGCTAAAACACAGGTTCAATACGTGAACCCTGGGACGTTTTTATTACGTTGATATAGGTATGTATTGCTGTGTTTTTATTATGTTGATATAGGTATGCATTGCTGTGTTTTATTACGTTGCTTCAGGTACGTATTGCGGCGGTTCAGAATTCAAATATCCGGGGACTGTCGCTAAAAGTTAATGCTCTATCATGGTGGAAATATGCCCTACACCAAACCCAACCCTAAACCTACCCGATAGT
>NW_015640057.1:893796-916105 GCF_001515625.1 Sinocyclocheilus rhinocerous
GGTTACACTTTATTTTGATAGTCCACTTTAGACATTCTACTAATTATAAGTAACTTTGCAACTACATGTCAACTAATTATCATTAATTAGCAACTACACGTCTACTAACTCTCAGAGTAGACTGAGGTTAGGTTTAGGGTTAGTAGAATAAGTTGACATATACTTGTAAAGTTTCTTATAGTCAGTATGTTGTATGTTGTGGACCCATCAAAATAAAGTGTTAGAAGATATTAAGCAGACAGTCTACTAATACTCTAATGACTGCTAGTTGACATGTAGTTACAACGTTACTTACTGTTAGTAAAATGTCTAAAGTGGACTATCGAAATAAGGTGTAACCCACGTTTGTATCAGTCCACTGGGACACTAAGGGCGTTTGTACCAGTAGATTGATCACTTTGTTCCAAAACAAGGGAATTCAAATGTTACAATCAGTGTTGGGGGTACAGCATTACAAGTGATGTCAGTTATGTAATCAGATTACTTTTTTCAAGTAACTAGTAAAGTAACACATTATTTCTTAATTTACAAGAAAATATCTCAGCTATTTTTCAAATAAGAAACAGCAGTTACTTTATTTTCCCATGTATTGCTCCCCTGTCTGCATGTGGAGTAAGTACAGAGGTGTTGAGTGACATTCCCTGAATTCCCTGCATTACAATTCAAATTTGATGTTTTTTTGTTTGTTGAAATATGTTTCTTCTTAGATTTTCTTATCAGTTTTGTACAATAGGGTTGTATGTTACATCTAATGTTGTTAAATTAATGTTTATTGCATTATATAAGTTGCATGTGTGTGTTACCATGATGGTGTTTAGTGTTTGTTTGAATGAATTATAAATGACTGTATTTACCTGTAAAATTTAAGTTAAAACCATAAAACCTAAAATGTTGCTACCGTGTTTTTACGGTAAAATTCTGGCAACCACAGCTGCCGGTTTTTTTTTTTTTACTGTAAATTCTACAGATTTTCTTTTTTACGGTGTACTGTATATTTTACTATAGGCCGGGTGACATCTGTGTCAGCCCGACTCTTATTCTCATGTCCAAGCACTGGTGATGTATTGTTAAAATTGTGCTAGAAGTGTTTATTCAGTGGATTCTGGCTGAGAAGCAGGCATGCAATTGAAATTAGTCATGCAGTTCTTTTATAAGCCTAAAACTAGTGTTGCTGTTTAAATTTAGACTTATTACATTTAAGTTATAGTGTAGTGGATGGTTTCCCACTTTTCTGGTTGTTTGGTTAAATATTCCCTAATTTCGTATTTATATTTATGTATATAATCTAAAAATTATGTTTTTGTTTGGAAATGCTCTCCATCCACAATAATCTTACTGCACATGTGCATGCAACTTCATAAAAGCTCACTAAAATGATACAGAGAGACCAGACATACAGTAACAAAATTATTTTTCTGGCACAATTGCATTATCAAAATATCCCATTATCCATTGATGTGTCCAGGTCACACAAAAATCGCCATTCCATGTGAGATTTAACACGCAACTGATCTCATCTTATGCCACAGGATATCAATTGTGAATACATTTTCTATCAGAATGTAATATAAAGATTGTACAATGTAACATTTATCTTTAACAACACTAAAAAACTGGATAGCAGGTACAACAGGGCATCATCATTTTCAAATACTTTCATTTTTCACTGTCTACACAACAACATGAAAACAGCAATTTGGGAGAGCATTTTCAAAAAACTCCGTTTTCGCTGAGCAAAAATGCCTCAAATTGAAGATAAAAAGATGTGTTTTTAAATGTATCCAGATTAAAGTGGATGTAGCTTTAGTCCAGTCCGGCCCTGAACCTAAAATGAATTTGAGAGCTTATTTTCAAGTCCACTTCAATTCTATGTGGTAAATAATAAATCCCATCCTCAGCCGTCTGTCACACTTCCTACAATTATCATTAGCCAATAATTAATCTCACGCTTTCACGATTAAATGTAAAATTACAGATTTTCATTAATTATGGAATTGTATTCTGAGAGCATGAATTAGTGTAAAATCCATTATCAACACTCAAATGGTACAATTTGCATAGAAAATAATACTCAAAATGCATTATCCTGGCACTGCGTATTTCTGTAATAATGTGATAAGATACACTGCAAGCCAGTCAAGGAGTCTGTGGCCAAACATGCTTTGATGTGAACATAACTGAATATAAATCCACTCTTCTGCAGAGGCCTAAACATCAAAGAGTCTCTTTCTCTCTATTCCCACCACATCTCACCTTCCCTGACTGGGACGTTTCTTCCTCTGCAGTCTCCACACATCACTCTTATGTCAAGGGCATGCACTGTTTGGGCAAAATCCTGTTTTCATTTAACTGCACAGATGTGTCAAAATAAAATAAAAAAAAATTTGGGAGGAACCCTCAGAACATAAACAAGAACGCAACAAGAAAGAGAAAGATAGGAAGAGGTAGAATGCCGGTTTCCTGCTGTAGTTATTTCATCACTAAGCACTTGAGACAGGCAAGGTTCTGGGGTCAGTGGGTTTTAGTCAGGCATCTGCAGAAGATTCAGGGTCATTCTTTGATGCAGAACTGGAACATCACTGCTGACAGCAAAAGCAGTTGAACAGTTTAAATGAGCCAGCACTAGTTTGCTGGTATCTCAGGTCGGTCAGTCTGGCCTGTCGGCTGTTTTCTCAGCTTGGCCAGGCTAAAGACCAGGTTGTTGTGGCTTTTTCAACATCTGGGTTTGCTTGGAATGAAAAAGTATCATTAAGACTCAAGCCTGTTTTACACATACTGTGTGAAAAGGGCATTAATGCGGGTTGATCATTTTGGTGAATTTCACTTCTGGGACATGACGTTACAAGTGTGAATTCTGTAACAAAATAGTAAAAAAGTAAAATTTGGTCTAGGAACTATTTTCACTCAGAAATTGTTAGTAAATTGTACAAAGTTACAAAGAAACGGCAAGTAACACCAAGCATGAAATGTTGACGTAGAAAGACTGAAATAGTATTTTCATGTGAAACACTCTCAAATATAGTGTTGTCACAATACTGGAATTTCTAAATCCGATACGATACCTTGAAAAATATCAATATTCGATACTATTTTCAATAACACTGCCACAACATTAAGGGCATAAAATGTTTGATTTTTATTGAAAGACAAATGTAACCAGGCTAGAACATGACAATGAGGTGTATTTTTTTTGCTATTTACTGTATACTACTTATTACAAATAGCGTACCTCTGGGTACTTTTCTGCAACACTGTTTTTACATACCTTACTCCTATACGCAACTCGGTATTTCCGCGCAGTCTGAAACACGTCTCTATGCTTGTGCGTGCTTTGATTGTGTGCAAGAACAGCGCGTGAGTAACGAATTGAGCTCTCTTTCGTTTCTTCTTCTTGTGGTTTAAAATTGCTTGGACGTGTAAATTGGCAAATTAATCTGCGAATCACGTGCGTGCCGAACGCTAGGGTCTCATCCGTACGTATTACGGATCAACTGCGATCCGTTTAACTCCTAATATGTGACAGATCAGAGCAATCTTTCATTTACTTATTTAACATGAAATTGTCAAATTGCTACTCCATATCAATCGCATACAAAGAAAATGCAGAATAATTAGAACAATCATTAACATAAATAAATAACAGAGTGCCATATCTATACACATTTTTCCCAGAACGTTCTTGTGACCCGGTAGCAATTCTTCCACGGCCCGGTAGTGGGTCGCAACCCGGTGGTTGGGGACCTCTGCGATAGTGTTAACAAATGCAAAACTGATATAAAAACACATTTGTTGATGCAACCGTGCCATTTGAACTTCCTTATAGGCAGATTTGAACTGTTTTGTCGAACCGTAGTTACACGGGATTCGAACCGGAGCTCCTCGCCTCTCAAGTGCATCTCCGTACTCCGTGAGCTAACGAACAAATCTACCGTTTATGAAAACCCATAGATATGAAGCTGGATATGTGTGATGCTAACATTCAAAAGCATCAGTTTTCAAATCTCCCAACATATTAAAATTGTTTTGAAGTCATAACATAACATTCTTCAAGTAATTGTGAGAAAATTATGCTTTATTAATCGAAACTCTGTAAATGTGTGTGAAAAGGAATAAAAGGTGTCGGAGTTTTACTGCCTCTAGTGTTCATTTCTTTTGGAAACTGCAGTGATATGTACTTATTGGTATGTATTTAGTGTCTCGCGAAAAAGTGCCCCAGGTACGTTTTTGCCATGAGACCAGGTAGGGCAAATATCTGCGCCTCAGTACTGTAGTACATTATAAAACAGTATGCAATAATAGAATATTGAGTGTAAATTATCATTTTTATTAGAATTATTAAATAGATGCTGCCTTAGTGGGACAATAAAGCCCTCTCTACACCTACCCTAACCCTACACAATACTTTTCGACCTTAATTTTAATGGAAAATAAATGCCTTTCCGTGGTGATAAGAGATGTGAAAAGGGAGAAGAAAAAGTCCGGCAAAAAGGCGCATTCGAACTTGGGTCGATCGCGTCATAAAGAATGCGTCAAGAGTTTTATCATCCACGCCACTGAAGCCATTGGTTGATGGCCGTTTTTTGTAATGTGGTCCAGTCAAATCACACGCTGATGGATGGAGTTAAGTGTGAATAGCTTCTGCCAACAAGGCGGGCTAATTGCCCTTAGTGTAAATAGACACTCTGTTAAATCAAACATCTGAATATAAGAACAGAGAACAAAATAGCTAAGTAGTCCTCAGATCTCAGGTGCCATGTTCATTATTTACAGCAATAATTAAACTAGTTAATTAGCTTAAGTTATTACTCAACCACGCATGTTGACGTCAATAACCACTCTGATTCTGTATTGCAACAAAGTGACTAATGATTCAGAATACAGTCATGACTATCTAGGTGATGGTAGTTAAGCAGTGAGTTATGCTGTTATACAGGAAATGTATCCTAGATCAGTGTTTCAGTGCATTAATCTAAATTAGTGCTGTCAACCGATTAATCGCGATTAATCACATTCAAAATGAAAGTTTTTGTTTACATAATATATGTGTGTTTACTGTGTATATTTTTACGCATATATAAATACACACAAATGCATGTATATATTTAAGAAAAATATGTTATGTTCATCTATTAAATATATTTATAAATAATATCAATTATATGAATATACATATATACATGTAAATATTTTCAAAATATATACATGCATGTGTGTGTATTTATACATACATAATAAATATACACAGTATGCACACATACATTATGTAAACAAAAACTTTTATTTTGGATGTGATTAATCACGATTAATCGTTTGACAGCACTAATCTAAACACATTCCCATGTAATTATACAGGACAAAAATCATATCATAATGTCTGCAGTGAACCTTGAAGTGCAAATGCAGCTTAGCAGTCCATTTTTGGTAGCAATAAAGTCTTACGACTTCCATATTATCACTCTATATACTCTTATAATATTCTCATAGGGCTGTATAACAGCGGAAGGTCACTAGTTTTGTCCCACAAAGAGTGGGCCATAAGCTATCAGCTTCCCAAACGGCTCGATCCTTTCCTAGCCCTGCACTGCACATATTAACTGAAACCCAGTTTAGCTTTGTAGAGATCTGTCACGGTGCGTGCGGGGAGATGAAGCGAGGACTCAAGTGCAGGAGAATTGGTTGTTTATTTTAATAATAAAAATGAAACAAAAACAAACTCAAACCACCCCGAAGGGGAAAAACAGACAGGCAGGCCTAAAGCTGCACACATGCAGACACGAAACACACACAATGAAAAATGACGGATCAGCACAGGATGACAGACACAAGGAGAATAAATGGGAACCAAACCTCCTGGGCACACCCGCTGCAGACTGCGACAAGACCTTCACGGATTGCGAGCCATTGTTCCAGAGGGACTGCCAGTGTAATAAGTGTACTGGAAGTCACTTTGAATAAAAGCATCTGTTGAATGACTGCTTACTGTAATAACCTGGAATTGCACATGAATGTGCTCTAGTCTCCAGTGAAAACCTAAAACAGTGTTCGGTGGCCTTACCTCAGTCCTGAGGTAATGAGTCCTAAATAATTAACTGTGAGTCATTAAAGAGCTTCTAATGCCTGCAATAATCTGCATATCCGCTCTTAGATCGATAGCTAATGACCGTGACAGAGTCGGGTCTAGGTAGTGAGGATGCAAAGTGGCACTATAAATACATACAACTGTCATTATGCTTAAAGGGGAAATGTGTCATTTACTGTGGCACAAGAAATGGCATCACACTGGAGCCATTCATTCTAATCACGACCTTCAGAGATAAAATGAGGAATGGTTTGTTAATAAAGTGTGTCCTCACAGGTGTGGTTCTGCCCCCCTTAGTTACTATTACTGTCCCTGTAAAGCTTTCCCAATGGCAATAGCAATTTGGTATCAGCAAATCTGCAGCAAAGTAATCAGGTTGAGTGAATTAACTCAGGATCTACTGCATAATATCAGGATTATCCTTGCTTTTATGTGTAATTATATATTTAATTATAAAATAAAATAAAATTCAGAACAGTAATAATAATATTTTTAATCATTATTTACTGTGATAAATTATTGTCCATGTTTATTATTATTATTATTATTATAAACTAAAAGAAAAGAAAAAAATCCAGAATGCTACTATTACTAATACTACTAATAATGATACTAATAATAATAATAATAATAACAGTAATAATAATAATATTAATAATAATAATAAAATTAGCAATAATAATAATAATAACAGTTATTATTATTGTTATTATTATTATTATTGTTGTTGTTGTTGTATTTTCTATTATTATTAATAAATTTTCCATAAAACAAACATGTATCATCATATGCATTGTTATAATCAAAATTTATGTTGTGATATTTACTCTTGTATCGCCAACTGCTAAATGGCTGCATGAGACTGAAACAAGGCAGTGTTCTGGATGGATTTTGGATCTCTAAGCTAAACTACTGCAGAAGATTGATGCAAAAATAGGCTAGATCTGCTTAATGAGATGGGAGTGCTGTGAATAATCTACGCTCAAACACACAGACTGCTAGTTACTAAGTGACAATGCAGTCGTTTAGCCATTTCAATCTCTCAGTTCAATCTCCGTAATAGCATGCTGTAATACTAGTAATGGGATTTTATAGAGATATTTCCTCAAGTGCTTTTGTTTACACTGGCCACGTCCTGAGAAGTGTAATCATATCGGTTTGTGTTACTGTATCTCATATCTTCAACACAAGGAACAAATGCACTTTATCAAAACAAAGTGTAACATATGCCTCTAACACCAAAACAGTGCACCAAAGCTGCTGTCCTTTTCATCCCATAGCGAGCTACTAAAACCTGCAAAATTGGCTCTTTCTTTTCCATCTCACTGTAATCAAATCATCAGTTCAGTCAGAATCAGCGATTTTCAGCACAGTATGATTTAATAGGCAGATGACCACTTAGTGTGTGTGGCGACCCCATTAAACAAGATGAAGGAAGATCAATGGAAAGTGTTTTCCCATAACCCTGAGTCAAGATCTACCAGTAACATTTTTTTTTTTCCTATGGTTCATGTTACTGATCACCAAAACTGCAGATATGAGAACAACAAGAGCGAACCGACATCCAGTGAAATGCAAAACTCAAATGCCAAAAATGTACATTAGAGCTTGCTGTTGTTGAACTTCGCAGATGAGTAGCTCTAATATAAAAATAGAGAGATATCAGAGATACACCTGATCAAAAAATCTTTAAGGACTGCTAATAGAATGTCTGTGCTTACAGATTTAAATATGGGATCAAGCAAAGACAATCAAATGAACTAAAACAATTAGAATATATACGATAAAATAAAACGGTAACATTTTAGAATAAGGTGTCATTTGTTAACATGTGTTAATTTATTAACTAACATGAATGAGCAATGAACAATACATTTATTACACATTTTTTAAATCGTTGTTGATGTTAGTTCATTAAAATACAGCCATTCGTTGTTTGTTCGTGTTAGTTCACAGTGCATTAACTAATGTTAGCAAACACAACTTGTGATTTTAATAATACATGAGTAAATGCTGAAATTAACATTAAATAAGATTAACAAATGCTGCAGAAGTATTGTTCATTCTTAGTTCGTTTTAACTAATGTTACTGTAACTAATGCACCTTATTGTAAATTGTTACCAATAAAAGTATATATATATATATATATATATACACACACACACACACACACACACACACACAATGAATATTTCTTAAACAAACAAATACATACAAATTCCAGTTTTTACAGTATGATCACATTAGTACCAAATTATGATATAAATTCCATTAGCATTCCTTTAAGGTTTTCTAACATTTTAATTCAATAAGGATATATTTAAATGTGTTATCAAAGCCTTGAAAATAAATCCAGTGAAGTTACATTAGAGCTTGATGTTGTTGAAAATCTTTAAGGACTGCTGATAGAAATTCTGTGCTTAAAGATTTAAATATGGGATCAAGCAAAGACAATAAAATAAAAAAATTAAATAAAATAAAACATTCATATAGTAAATAAAACTAGAATATATATGTATATATTTAAATGTTTCTGAAAGCCTTAAAAACTTCTCCTTTGCCATGATCATTCAAATCCGTGAGATCTAAACGCAAATAAGCAATACAGTTGTTTGACTCGTGATCTATTCATTAGAGCGTTATTATAATCCAGTGGCATCCAGTAGCAAATCAATATGCGCCAAACACTTGATCGTGAAGTTGAGCATATCATGAAAGCATCTCCAAACCGGGACATGAGCTACAGCTGCCCAGAGCCGCACTTTCCCCCAAAACACGTTCTCACACGCAAACCCCCGCAAAAACAGCGCTCACACTGACCCTTCTGCTGCTTGAAGGACTGTATGGATCCAGAGTGATGCACCATGGTGGTTCCCGACAGAGATCCTCGCGTGCAGGAGATGAAGGCAGGATACATGGGAAAGTACGGAGCGATCGCGTAGGTGTCCCTTCCTCTGCGCAACCCAACACCTGGCTACCCTCGCGCTCCACCATCCGGGGCTGTTGTCATGGTTACGTACTGTAAGAGGACGGATGGACACCCTTCAGTGGCTCGATGAATGACCCGCGTTCTGGGGGGCGTTCACACAGAACGTGCTGTTGCGTTCCGTCTACGCTATGTTTAATTGCTTAGACACATACACATGCGTCAGACGGACGTCTTTGACTGTTACGTCGCGTCCTGCTCTTTATTCCTAACGCGCTGCGCTTTAAGACGCTCTGTGAAGTTAAAAAAACAGCTCAACTTTAAAAGACGTATAGCTTTAATAGCGTTTTTACACTATGTCGAGCTGTTTTTGGACGCAAGAACGCTCTGCGTTAGGAGATGAAATAGCCTATAACTCGATACGTGCGTGATGGAATCTTCTCAAAGCTTGAACCTCCAGGAAATAATGCACCAATAATATTTATTATTTCCTACTGTTAGCTACATTTTATTAAAGAATTTCGTCCATCAATTTAAACAGTAGCCTATTGTAGTCTCTACTTGTCTCTCGGCAATTTGATATGATATGGTAAATTATTTTTAGGCTTAAATACAGTTACAGCAGTAAAATCTTTCTAAAAGTGTAAGGGAGCGTCCATAATTCACGCGTTCTCAAATAAGATAAGAACCCAGGTGAGGTTATGAAAATGTTGTGGGAACGTTGTTTTGAAATGGTTCTAAAACGTTTTGTCCAGTTTTCTTGTCGTGATTAGAACGGTACTTAAAGGTTGCAAAAATATTTCTTACAACGTTCCCACTTTTGTAACCCCAAATATAACTTTATTTGAATGTATATTTTTAATATTCTAAGATATTAAACGTTTCTTTTGTGATTTTAATGTTATTTAAAGGCTACAAAAAGATTTCCTAGAACGTTCATCAAGTACAAATGTTCTAAGAACATCTTTCATGACAATGCATATAAAATATTAAAAAGGTTAAAAGAATGTTCCATAAACATTACTTTAAAAACGTTTTGTCCTAACATTTATATAACTTAAAAAAAAAAAAAAACGTTAGTGAAAGTTAGTCAATGCATTGATGACCAACCACCAGAAGTAGTTCTTGAAATCTTTTTTTTTTTTTTGCCTGATGATATTAGTGGTTGATATAGAATACGGTCCTGCCATGCCATTATAAATAAACACTAACCCAGTAGATATAACTACTGTATATGTGGTTAGTATGGCAGGCCAGTAGTGCACAAAACAATGAAATCGCGACAACACAACGCATATGACTAATTCCGTTGTGTTGTGATAATTTCATTGTGTTGCGACTTGTTTACGTTGTGTTGCGGCTTGTTTCCTTTGTGTTGTGCTAATTTCGTTGTGTTGTGGCTTGTTTCCATTGTGTTGTGCACTACTGGGTCACCGTAGGTTAGTGACGTTTGCTACACTGCTAGTTTTCACTGAAAAAAGAAAAATTAAAAAAGGCTAAACTGATTAGAGGAGGTAACAATTTGTTTTCAGCAACTGTCTTGTAGGCTCTTTCTCAACAATTTTACATTTTGGCGAATTGTCAGCTAATTTATATAAACGTCTCTAGTCCCATTTAGCCACTTGTTAGCAAATGCCTTTTTCAGGATGAGTAAAAGCTTCAATCACAAGCCGGTATTAGTGATGTATTTTATGTCCTAGAATAAAACGTAATAATATGTTGAGCTTGTTTTAACAACAGAACTTTTTCAGACATTTAACCAGAATGATGAAACCTGAAGTGCTTTTAATGGGGTCATATGATGCAATTTCAAGTTTTCCTTTCTCTTTGGAGTGTTACAAGCCTCATTTCCAGGTTTTAGCCAACAAAAAAATACATACAAACTCTGCAACACTCGATTAGTTTTGTCAGCTACCTAGTCCTGTTGCTTCCTGTGTGCTTTAAAGGATATTAGAATTGCAGTTGTTTAGCATCAGCAAAGCAGTGTTTCAGTAATGGTCAGTCCAGACGGCCAAATAACAACTGGTCTCATTAAAAGTCATTCATTCACGCTGCTGCTGTCACAAACCCCATGGGTACTGTGAACACAGCAAAGCTGTTTGAAATATTATGGTGTTGTGTGACTCTGAGTCCAGTCAGCCTAGCTGACATGCTATTTTAGATCTAAGTTTGGGTTTAGGAGTGACTGCATATGATCCACAGACAGTGACGGCCAAACCTTTTAGACGCTGTCTTTACATGTCATGGCTGGACAGGTGAAATTCAATACAACCTATCCCATCCTGACTGAAATGTCACATATCCTATGCAGGTTTCCACACTGAAAAAGAGTCTGACAGCGCTGGCAAAAAGTGTAAGAAATCAATATCCATTCAGGTTAGTGCTGACACCTCAACCATGAGTGACAAATGACAGGGACACCTGCTGAGACCAGCAAAAAAACAATCAATCATACAATATATCGCACCCACACACATATATATTATATATCTATATAAATTATAATATAAATATTATCTGCACTGCACTGATGCATACTGACACATGTTAATTAGCTAAGTCAAGCATCACTAGTACCATTGCTCATATGTAGGGTTGGGGATTTTAACAACCCTAATGCTAAGCATGAAACTTCAGCACATGACTTGTCCAATAGCATTTGTGCTACAGTGCAATTAAAATAAATAAATAAATACATTTTTGGTCATGCCAATCACATTGCTGATTGCCTAACCAACACTGAAACAAATACTAACCCCCAACCATTACCTACACCCTAACTATCAGAATAGCATTGCTAGCTCATCTCTTTATGGTTAACATTACTCTGAGCTAAATCTAAGAAACATATCTTGACAGGTGATTGCGTGATTAAGTTGACAAATGAAATTGGCTACAGGGTAAGGTTTGGAACTGGTTTGGAAAGAGCACGCTCGTATAGCTAGCAACTGCATAGTGATACACTAAAAGTGAGGTCATGTTAATGAAATTTTGGCAAAATTTGTCAGGCAAAAAGGGTCCATTGTCTGCATGAAACACAACTCACACAGAAGTCACTTAGAACTGAGTAACTTTCTGTTGGACAGCATGGTGAATTCGAGTGACCATCTGTGAAATCTGCACGGAAAAAATCTTTCTTTCTCACATGAAATTCCCAAACCTTTGGCTTCCAGAAAAAATGTGACCGCAACTTAACAAACGTGTTAGCAAAGCATCGCATAGCAAACACCAACAACCTAGCAGTTACTTTGAATGGGGAAGCATTAGTAACAGTCTCTTCAGAAAATGTAAAGACCTAGTTTATGTACTTAACAGACTCATTCTTGTCAAGTAAGTGGTAATTACCAGAGCAGGTTGCCATGAATTAGTGATAGGAATATCCGGTTCCTTTCAGAGAGCTCAGCTCAGCAATAAGAACGAGCTCTTTTGCATCCCAAACAGTTCTTTATTTAGCACCACTTCAAGCTATGATTTAAATTATTCAAAGTAATTATACTAAACCTTTCCAAAATACCACATTTGTACATTATTTGTGATATAAAAACCTTGAATTATGTAAAAAATTATAGAACTATTAAAGAATATTACAGTGAACTATCAAAACATAAACCATTCCAAACAAATCATACTCAAAATGGTGTGCCAGATTAATCCAACTCACAGAGTCAACTCGTGAAAGAAATATCACTACGACGAAAAAAGAATTCAGGTGTGTCCTCGACCTAAAGGAAACACCACAAAATCAATGCCAGAATGCAACAGCATGATAAGTGCAGCAACTTTAAAGTACTTGTTTAGTATGGAGTTACGTTTGTGCCAAAGGAATGTTGACTGCTCTGTACAATACATTTGTATACTGTACATAATGAGTTTTCTAGAACTTTCAGATGAATTTATCATTGTGTTCTATAGACCATATGTAGCTCTGCCCCTTTTAAGCACTGCACAGATTGTCTTCTGTCTGCCGGTTTGTATTTCCATAGCATGAAGGTAAGATCTTTATGAATGAATTTATGAATGAACTGCTCATTTTAAAATCTTCCTGTTCTACTAACATTTGTTACAACAGCTGCTTCTAACATTACAATGCACATGATAACTTTCATTAACTCTACAATAAGTAAATACACTTCAATCATGACAACTCTCAGAACATTTTAGCATGGTGATGGTTATGACAATGTTAATGCATTTGGTCTTGGCGGAACAGATCTGCTACGCTGCTGCTGAATTGCTGCTGCTGTTGGTTATTGCTGTAGTTGTAGATTGTTGCTGCTGCTGCAAGCAAGTACAGGAACTTGCTACTGCCAATGCATATGGCGATACGGTGCCATGAGTATTTAAGACATGCTGCTGCTGCACAAATAGCATATAAAATAAGGTGGAGGTGGAGCTGGGGAAGGTGGAGGGTTTCATAGAACTCTGAAAGCGCGCTGCAGGAATCTCAAGTGAATGCTAGCCAGCCATATAAATGCAAGGCAGTAAGCTCATTGGCTGCATATGCAGCATGAACCAATCAGCTTGTGCCAAGTCGTTTAACTCTCTGAATATCATCAGTTACGTTAACACCCCGTCAGAATGCGCCATCTAGAGTTTCATGACTGAACTATATATTTCACCAGCGAATAGACCCTTTGCAGGGAGCTTGATTGACAGTTGATCTGACCAATCATAATGCCAAATCCGCCATTTTGACCGGCAAACAAACCAGAAAGGAGAGTAGATTAACTTCGGTGGATTTAAACTTAACAAATTGTGTGTATTGACGTCTTTCTGTGGTTGAAATAAAATACCTTCTTATGTTCATTCATGTTTATTTCATGGTTGACCCTTGGTTCACATACCCCTTGAACTGAGATGCTACAGTGATCTGTTACGACACATTAAAGAGCCACAAAATGGTATTTATTGTTGAATTTCTTAATAAATGACAATTTGAAAGTTGAGTCCTTGTTTTATACCAGAAGTAACCTGCCCTGTATTGTTTGTCGGCATGTTGTCAGTTTCCTCTTTGCTCTGCAATGTATTTTTCACTGCGTGAGAACATGATGTGTACTGTGAGAGTGGCATGGCTTGCCAGACATAGCAACAGTAACTAAGGGGGGCTGGTATTGTGAAGGGTCAATTACACTTCAACAGCAATTTCATAGAACTATACAGAGCTACTGCAAGATGGCTGCAAACTTGTTTCCCTGACGCATAAGGTCTATAAACTTGAATGAATCTGTAGTCCTTAGGTTCCATCTTAGGTTTCAACCAAGATGGTGATTAAAATCTAAACGTTCTATTGTTTTCCATGATATCTAAAATGCATTGCAGAATGTTCATTGAGAGCAGGAACTTATAAAGCATAAAACAGAGCTGAACACACAATAAAGAGAATAACATAAGCAACAACACAATTTTTGGCACAAATGATACCCCATAGTTTATAAGCTGAAGGCACCTAAGCCTCTTTAAATGATTATTCATGACACTCTAAATCTGAAAGTGCTATTGTGAAATACATTGGACTCAAAATGAGCCCTTTTGCACTTGGCAGATTCAGAAGAGGAGTTTTTCCCTTTTTATTGCTTCCTAGGCAACTGCAATCAATTACAATAAATTAAACAATGAGCATCTATTCTCATCCTGGGTTACTCATCTCTCTTGCGTCCTCTTTGATGTTTATTTTCTTCAGTACCCGATGTTCAGGTGGTCTGATGAGAGACAACTTATAATCGAGATGGGCATGTGCGGTGGGATGCGTCACGCTCATCCAAACACTTTAATGTCAGAGGCGTGATAAACAACACGTAAACACACATGCATACCAAAACATGACTGTTGGAAAGCCAGAATATGTGAGACGGTTTCCATGTATTATTGAGCTTCTCTGTCCTCATTTTCATCCCCCACCCTGTTTGTGTTTTTCACTTCTGCAATCGCATGTACCATCTGCCTTCCCTGCAAACAGCAGGCAACCTCCACTACCTACTGTCCCCATACAGTCTCTGTAGTGTCCTGCTGGAGCACATGTTTGTCCTCTCAACAACACACCGACTGCAAAACCCTGCTGCACATTCATAGTGTGATTTGTCACCATAACGGAGGTGTTTTTTTGCTGATTAGCACTGATCTTGTTTTGATATCCTGGTCAAATGACTTTGCTGCAGTGTGCCGCATGTCATTTCCTGAGATCTGATGCTGCCCCCTACTGGAGAAATTAAAATGTATTCATGTGCCCGAAGGAACTGCACACTACTGTCATTCTGTACTAGCACAGTCATTAGTCTTGCCAGTCAAAGTGTCTGATTATATTAGTCTGTTATATCACAGCATGGCATGTGATGTCATACACAGTTTGACAGTAGTAAATTATTTAAATTAAGATTTCAAGAAATGTTTAGTTTTCCAAAAACCACCAACATAAACCACAATGTATGAAATTGTCTTCAAAATAAAATCCAGAGTTATTATCATTAACTAAAAGTAAAACGTAAAGATAAAATAAAATAAAACTATTAAAAACTATTCTCATTACTTGAAATAAAATACATATTAACTGAAATTAAAAATAAATATAAAAATATGCTATTTTTGTATTTAACATTTCGTTCAATTTTGACAGAAACACATATATTTTAGAGCTTAAATAATATAAATTATAATAATAAAGAGCTTATGTGCATGTGTGTAATATTATATATTTGTAATGAGAATATTCCATAAAGTTCAAAATAACAAGAATGAAAGAAAGAAAGAAAGAGAATAAATGAATGAATGAATGAATAGCTTCAAATGTACAACTCTGAGAATAAAAAAAATTTTTTTAAAAAATATTGGTATTGGTCTCATTTTTAGGTGGTTCTGGTTTTATTCTGGATCTTGGAGGCTCTTGTTTCAAATGATGTCCCTGCAAGATCATTGCTGTGCAGGTTTTCACAAATCAGGACACTTGGGATGGTACAGTATGTCACAGCAAATTCCCCTCTTGTTCCATTACATTTCATTCTGAAGGTTCATCTTCGCTGATACATAATATCACTAGAAAAACTGGATTAGAATAGAACAGAAGTGTTAAAGGGAATTGATATCACTGAAGAGCTCTGTAGTCACTAAGGTAAATGAAAGTGGCAAATGATTTCCAAAGCAACAAGATTCCAACAAACTTCATTTATCTTAAAGCTTCTGGGTGATTTTTGCTTCTGTGAAGAATCAAAGTAGAGCATCACAGTCTATTTCACTGATTAAATATTTATCAGAGGTTAAATCAATGAAGCAAGAGGAAAACAACAGACAGAGAGCATGTTCTTATTAGAGTTCATTTTGAGCTGATCGCTTCATCAATTCAGACTGAATGAATGTGTGCAGGGTATTTCAGACAGTTAGTGCTACTGATTTCACTCGTTTATAGACACATTCTCTCATTTGGCAGTTAATCATTCATGGCTTTCACCACAACAACACAAACCTGTGGAAATAACACTCAGACAAGTCAACCATATAATGAAGGCAGGTTTAAACTGAAAGTTGAAATGTGTTTTTAAGACAAGGGTATTTTCTTCTTTTGGTTTTGAATTGTCATTGGTTTCAGAATTGCTTCACTGTGTACATCTTGCTGAATAGCTATTGAATACAGTTTTATATGCTCCCCCAAAACTCACTTTCTTATTTTTTTAAATATTTTTTTTTACAATTTTACAGTGCATTTTACAAGAAAATACTATTTCAGTTTTTCTACTTCAAAATTAAATTCTTTGTAAATGTTTGTGAAATTTACTAACAATTTTTTGTATGTACACCTATATTTTTCCACTGTATGTCAAACATAGTTCCCTATCTGTCGGTCACTACGAGTTATGTCGAACGACATATGGGATCTCACTTGGGAGGCCAATCATCTCTGAGTTTAAGAGAAAAGCCTCTTTTGCATTGCAAATTTTGCATGCTGAGCCACTCCCAGTGCCTACGGGTATATAAGGCGCATCCACTCATTAGATTTTTGCTTCGGAGCCGAGTGGTTGTATGAAAAGCTGTTATACTCCACAAAGCCATTCATCTGCTGTGTGTCGGGAAGCTGTTCTGGTTGGCGGTATGGCGCGAACAGCGGTGTCCCTTGCAGCGATTCCCCTGGACGCTTCAACTAAAAGAGCAGATTTCCTAAAAGAGCAAATCACGGACAATTCGCATCTTTTTAAAGACGCCGTTTCGTCCGTGTCCTTCTGGATGCGGTCGTTTCCTGTACTCTGACAATGGCCACGAGCGTTGTCTTCCGTGTCTGGGCATTCAGCACACTGAAGACGTGTTCGTGGATGGTTCATGCACGCACTGCGAGTGCGTGACCATGGCAACGCTGCGATAGCGTCTTTCCGTTCTTAAAAGGAAAGGAGCAGACCCCTCTGTCACTACCCGTCCGGTTTCTCTGCCATGAGCAGAGGACCGCAGGCTAGTGCTCTGGGAGATTTGAGGGTGACAGTGAGAGCTTCTCCGCTGGGCCATGCCCCACGGACCTTTCACCCCTTCTGCAGTGCTTGTCCTGTGCGGCTGCTGAGTGATTCTGCTGGGCTGTCTTATGTCGGTCACAGCATGTCATTCGGTGTGCCGCCGGGGGAACAGATGTCGATTGCAGCATCGGGGCATGGGCTGTTGACCTCTGAGGATGAAGATTCGGCGGGGCTGCCCCCCTTGGGTGTTGTCGCCACTGCCGAATCGAACCCAGAGTTGACGGCCATGCTTGCCCAGGCAGCTGTGAGCATCAGGTTGGAGGTGAATACACCGCCCATCCCTGAGCACTCGCGGCTGGATGATTGGTTTCTCAGTGCAGAGCGCGGCTCACAACCACGTTCTGCTCTGGTTTCTTTTCTTCCCGGAGGTGCATCAGGAAGTGACGTAGTCGTGGACGGCCCCTTTTACGGCCAGAAGCCGCTCGTCCCCTTCCTCCGTCCTCACTACCCTCGATGGCGGGGCGGCTAGGGGGTGCGTCGACATTCCCCAGGTGGAGAGAGCGACTGCGGTGCACCTGTGCCTGCAAAACGCCGCCACTTGGAGGAATTGTCCGCGTCTCCTGTCCAAAGCCTGTAAGCTGTCGGCGGCTCTCACTGCCAAAGCTTACAGTGCTGCGGGCCAAGCTGCCTCTGCCCTGCATGCCATGGTGATCCTGCAAGCTCACCAAGCCAAGGCCTTAACAAATGCACAAGGGTAGTACCGGCCCGAGGTTGATGCAGGAGCTGCGTACGGCGACTGACTTCACCCTCTGGGCGACGGAAGTCATGACACGGTCCCTCGAAAAGGCGATGTCCACTCTGGTGATCCAGGAGTGCCATCTCTGGCTCAGCCTGGTCGAGATGAGAGATGTTGACAAAGTGTGCTTTCTTGACGCTCCCATCTCCCAGGCTGGCCTGTGCGGCGATGCTGTTCAGGGCTGTGCCCAGCAGTTCTCAGCAGTACAACAAGCAGACTGAGGCCATACAGCATATCTTGCCCCGACGTGATCCTCCAGCTGTCGCAGGCCGTGTCTCAGCCTGTTTGTCACCGTGGGCGCCCTCCTGCATCCTCCACACCGGCTCCGCCCCACGCTGAGACATCGTCGAGGCCAGTGTGTCGAGCCCCACGCAGGAGAGCAGCGCCCTCCGTGTCGCATCCGGCCGCTAGATTCGCTAGGAAGATGATGAAGTGGCCCTGACACGGGCAACCCGGAGATGTGGGAGACTGCTCTTCCCCCGGAGGAGGGCTGGGCAAGGAATCTTTTTCTTTCTGTTCCGTCGTTGGCTTGATGGCCAGCGGTAACCACATTGTCAAAGAAAGAGCAGTTTCCTTTTCCTCTGGGTTGCTAGGCTCATGGGTTGACAGTGAGCAACGCACCGCTTTCTCACTCTCACCCACGACGCCCCCTATCGCCAGTGGCCAAGAGGTCGTGGTTCAGAGACGCAACTCCTCTCCACACGTCTCTGGCCAGTCCCTCCGGGGAGTTTTGCTGTGATGACTCAGAACGCGATGTCTTCTGGGCCACCCAGCACAACTCCCCATCTCTGCACCACTGCGGGTACGTCGACTGTCCCTTTGGTGCCACTCGTACGGAGTTTGGGAGCGTGTCTTGCGTTGCCCAACCCGTCCTGCTGGCTCATTCGGACAGTTCAACTCGGCTACGCGATTCAGTTCGCCAGGCGTCCTCCCAAGTACAATGCCATTCTCAAGACTTTGGTGGCAGTCCGAGACACCTTTGTCTTGCGTGAGGAGATTGCTGTACTGTTGGCGAAGGATGCAATCGAGCCGGTCCCTCCAGCCGGTATGAGGAAGGGGTTTTACAGTCCTTACTTCATCGTACCTAAGAAAAGCGGTGGCCTTCGACCTATCTTGAATCTGCGAGTCTTGAATCGGGCCCTTCACAAGCTCCCGTTCAGGATGTTGATGCAAAAACGTATTATCAAATGCGTTCAGCCTAGGATTGGTTTGCAGCGATCGACCTGAAGGACGCGTACTTTCATGTTTCAATACTTCCTCGTCACAGACGTTCCTACGGTTTGTGTTCGAGGGTCGGGCATGGCAGTACAAGGTCCTCCCCTTCGGGCTCTCCCTGTCCCCCCGTGTCTTCATGAAAGTCGCGGAGGGCACCCTTGCCCCACTATGGGAATTGGGCATCAGGATCCTCAACTATCTCGACGACTGGCTCATTATGGCCCGGTCACGAGAGGAGTTGTGCAATCACAGGGAATTCGTGCTTCGGCATCTCAGTCAGTTGGGGCTTCAGGTCAACCGAGAGAAGAGCAAGCTCTCCCCTGTGCAGAGAATCTCTTATCTCGGTATGGAGTTAGACTCAGTGAGTATGATGGCACGTCTCACCAATGAACGTGCCCAGTCGGTGCTGAACTGCCTGAGTTCCTTCAGAGGCAGAACAGTGGTACCACTGAAACATTTTCAGAGGCTAGCCTGGGGCATATGGCATCCACAGTCACACCGCTTGGATTGCTTCATATGAGACCACTTGGTTACACTCCCGAGTCCCGAGATGGGCACGGCGCCGCAGTACACGTCATGTCCCCATCACACCCATGTGTTGCCACCTATTCAGCACTTGGTCGGACCTTGCTTTTCTACGGGCCGGGGTGCCCTTAGAACAAGTGTCCCGGCATGTCGTTGTCACGACAGATGCCTCCAATACGGGCTGGGGTGCTAAGTGCAATGGGCAGGCAGCTTCGGGGTCCTGGACAGGACCTCAAATGCTTTGGCACATCAACTGTCTGGAGTTGTTGGCAGTGCATCTAGCCTTGCGACAGTTCCGGCCACTGCTGCTGGAAAAGCATGTGTTGGTCCGAATGGACAACACTGCGGCTGTTTCGTACATCAACCGTCAGGGCGGTCTACGATCACGTCGCATGTCTCAACTCACCCGCCATCTCCTCCTCTGGAGTCAGACGTGGCTCAAATCGCTGTGCGCCGTACACATTCCGGGGAGCTCAATCGTGTGGCCGATGCACTCTCACAACATCTCACTTTCCCCGGAGAATGGCGACTCCATCCCCAGACGGTTCAGCTGATCTGGAGTCGATTCAGGGAAGCTCAGGTGGTCCTGTTTGCTTCCCATGAGTCCTCTCACTGCCAGTTGTACTATTCCCTGACCCAGGCCCCCCTGGGCATGGACGCACTGGCACACAGCTGGCCTCGGGCTCTACGCAAGTATGCGTTTCCCCTAGTGAGCCTGCTCGCACAGACACTGTGCAAGGTCATGGAGGACGAGGATCAGGTCCAGTTGGTTGCGCCTTACTAGTCCACCCGGACCTGATTTTCGGAACTCATGCTCCTCGTGACAGCCCCTCCCTGGCGCATCCCCTTGAGGGACCTCCTTTCTCAGGGGCTGGGCACCATATGGCACTCGTGTCCAGTTCTCTGGAACCTCCATGCATGGCTTCTAGACGGGACGCGGCAGACCTAGTGACCTACCGCCAGCGGTGGTAGACACTATCACTCAGGCTAGAGCTCGCGCTCGTTCAGCGGCCTCGTTTCGCTTCGACGGCTTTCAGCCTCACCTTGCTTCATTCTACTACGTTAATAAATCATTAGCTCATCCATGAACATGATTTCTGCCCGAGTCCTGTCGGATTGCTTCGGCTGTGGGGATGAAGACGACAACTCCCATGATTCCACACTCAGTCATGGCGTCATCAAACTACGCCTTTGCTTCTTTGTTTACTTTGAGTATGCGCCCTCTAGCAGTGAAAATTACATATTGTGCCTTTAAGACAGTGCTCCTGATCGCGCTCACTTCCATCAAGAGGGTCGGGGACCTCCAAGCATTTTCGGTAAGTGAAGAGTGCCTTGTGTCCGGGCCGGCCTACTCTAACATTGTCCTGAGACCCCGGCCTGGATACGTGCCGGCACACAGCTGGCCTCGGGCTCTACGCAAGTATGCGTTTCCCCTAGTGAGCCTGCTCGCACAGACACTGTGCAAGGTCATGGAGGACGAGGATCAGGTCCAGTTGGTTGCGCCTTACTAGTCCACCCGGACCTGATTTTCGGAACTCATGCTCCTCGTGACAGCCCCTCCCTGGCGCATCCCCTTGAGGGACCTCCTTTCTCAGGGGCTGGGCACCATATGGCACTCGTGTCCAGTTCTCTGGAACCTCCATGCATGGCTTCTAGACGGGACGCGGCAGACCTAGTGACCTACCGCCAGCGGTGGTAGACACTATCACTCAGGCTAGAGCTCCCTCTACGAGGCATGCCTATGCTTTAAAGTGGAGTCTGTTCACGAATTGGTGTTCTTCTCACCGAGAAGACCCCCGGAGATGCTCGATTAGAGTTGTGCTTTATTTCTCCGGCCTACTCTCACGTTATCCTGAGACCCCGGCCTGGATACGTGCCTAAGGTTCCCACCACTCCCTTCTGAGATCAGGTGGTGAACCTGCAAGCGCTGCCCCCTGAGGAGGCAGATCCAGCCTTGGCGTTGCTGTGTCCTGTAAGAGCGCTACGCATATACGTTGACTGTACGGAGATGCTCGATTAGAGTTGTGCTTTATTTCCTGCAAGAAAGGTTGGAGTGTAGGCTGTCACCCTCCACCTTGAAAGTGTATGCGCTGTTATCGCAGCACATCACGATGCAGTGGACGGCCGGTCCCTGGGAAAGCATGACCTGATCCTTAGGTTCCTGAGGGGTGCCAGAAGGTTGAATCCTTCAAGGACACCCCTGATACCCTCCTGGGATCTCTCTATTGTCCTGGCTGGACTTCAGAGGGGTCCCTTTGAGCCACTTGATTCAGTTGAGCTAAAGTTCCTGTCTCTTAAGACAGCGCTCCTGATCGCGCTCACTTCCATCAAGAGGGTCGGG